>NW_024723893.1:210000-235000 GCF_018991925.1 Homarus americanus | reverse complement strand
TCTCTCTCTCTCTCTCTCTCTCTCTCTCTCTCTCTCTCTGCTGCTGCTTTGTGATTTTCCTCCTGCTACTGCTGCTTCCTGCTTAAGAGTTGAGTTCCCCAACTTGTTGTGCTTGTCTTGCCTGCCTGCTGGCCAGACATTTCCCCTGTTTGGTATTACGTACTTGTTTGTTCTGCTGCTGCTGCTGCTTGCTCGTTTCCCCTGCTAACTCTCGGCTGCTTGAATGATTTAGGAATCTCACTTCTTCCCCTGCTTTCTGCTGCTTATTTGAATCTTCTTACCACTGCTTACTTGAAGATGAAACCTGGAACACCACCTCATTGTCTCCTCCTGCTCCCCCTCCTCCTCCACCTGACCCTCCTCCTCCTGCTCCCCTCCTCCTCCTCCTGCCCCCCCTCCTCCTCCACCTGTCCCCTCTCCCCCCCCTCCTCCTCCTCCTGCCCCCTCCTCCTCCCACCCCTCCCCCTCCTCCCTGACCCCTCCCCTCCTGCTCCCCCTCTCCTCCCCTCTCCTCCTGCTCCCCTCGTTCTCCTGCTCATTCCTTCTCTTGCTCTCCTCTCATACTTTTGCTTTCCTCTTCTCCTCTTTCTCTCCCCTCCTCTTCTCTCCTCCCCCTCCTCTCCTTTCACTCCCCTTCTCTTCTCTCACTCCCTCCTCTCCTCTTACTCCCCCTCCCTCCCCCCTCCTCTCCTCTCACTCCCCTCCTCCCTCCTCCCTCCCCCTCCTCTCCCTCTCCTCCCCTCCTCTCCTCTCCACCCCCCTCCTCTCCTCTCGCTCTCCCCCTCTCATCTCCTCCCCTCCCTCTCCTCTCCTCCCCCCTCCCCTCTCATCTCACCCCTTCCTCTCCTCTCGTTCCCCCTCCTCTCTCACTCCCCCTCCTCCTCCTCCACCCCCTCCCTCTCCTCTCGTTCCCCTCCTCCCTCTCCTCCCCTCCTCTCCCTCTCACCCCTCCTCTCCTCTCGCTCCCCTCTCCTCCTCCCCCTCCTCTCATCTCACCCCCTCCCCTCTCCTCTCGTTCCCCTCCCCTCCTCCTCTCCTCCTCTTCCCCTCCTCTCGCCCCCCCTCCTCCTCTCCGCCCTCCTCCTACTTGGTTATCGTGCTTCCTGCCTCCTCCCGGCCACCACCATCAGCAGGGCTACACAACCTTCATCTTCCAGGCAATTTCATGGAATTTCTTCTCGTGGGTATTAATATTATCCTTATGTTGATGTACCTATTGTTGTTGATGATGATGCACCTATTGTTGTTGATAGTCATTGTTGTTGTTGACGATACGTGTTGTTGATTGTTGTTGTTGATACAGCTGTTGTTTCCGGGTTATCAACCATATCTTGTTGTTATTGATTTTTCCTTTGTTACATGATTTTATCCATATCGATTTTACCTTGTGTGTGTGTGTGTGTGTGTGTGTGTGTGTGTGTGTGTGTGTGTGTGTGTGTGTGTGTGTGTGTGTGTGTGTGTGTGTGTGTGTGTGTGTGTGTGGTGTGTGTGTGTGTGTGTGTGTGTGTGTGTGTGTGTGTGTGTGTGTGTGTGTGTGTGTGTGTGTGTGTGTGTGTGTGTGTGTGTGTGTGTGTGTGTGTGTGTGTGTGTGTGTGTGTGGTGTGTGTGTGTGTGTGTGTGTGTGTGTGTGTGTGTGTGTGTGTGTGTGTGTGTGTGTGTGTGTGTGGTGTGTGTGTGTGTGGTGTGTGTGTGTGTCCAACAAATAGAAAAATAAAAGAGATAAAAAAACGGTTTATAGAGACTCTGATAAATATTCCCTCAAATAGAGAAGACAGGCAGACACACTTTGAAAAATATGATCCCAGCATCAGGGACGTAAACAGTGTGTGTGTGTCTGCGACAGTGGATATGTAAACAAATCCATCAACACACACAAGCCTCTCTCTCTCTCTCTCTCTGCCCATCGAAACCAATCTCCCTCCTGTACTTCTCTTCCTCTCATCTTACCTCCCCTACCCATCCTATCCCCACCGAGCCTTCTCTCCTACCCCCACCCCTCGTCCACCCACCCCACCACCTTTCTTGAAACACCCCTTACGTCCAACCCTCCCTCCCTAACCCCCTCCTAACACCCCATCCCTTCACCTCCTACCCCACCTCCTTTCCTCACACCCCATCCTTCACCTCCTACCCCACCTCCTTTCCTCACTCCACCCCATCCCCTTCACTTCCTACCCCACCTCCTTTCTTCACCCCACCCCATCCTTCACCCCTACCCCACCTCCTTTCCTCACCCCACCCCTGCCCCACCCCCACCCCCGCCCCACCCCCCCACCCCACCCCCGCCCCTAACCTCCAACCAGGCTGCCAGACACTGTGGGAGGGAGGGAGGGAGGGAAGGTGCAGCTGCCAATAGAGGTTCTGGCTCCCTCTCTTCAAGGAACTGCCGGGCTAAGCTGCTTTCCTCTGCTTCCTGCTTCATGATCAATGGCCAACACGCTGCCCCGCTTCTCTTATATTAATTTTTTGTTCCTAAATATTTAGCGGAAATTTAGGTAATTTTTTTCCTAAACTTCAAAGGAGATTTTATGAATTTTTACTCCCCCCAAGCCCCCAAGGGAAGATTAAGGAAGATAAAAATAATTAGAGTTTTTTCCACTTTATATTTTTTAGAAGACTTTTATCAGCATTTTTATTTATGATTTTACGACGAATCTTAGGTTATTTTTTATATATTTCAATCAGAATTTTAACTAATAAATTGTTCTCAAGATATAATAAAATTTGGATTTTTTTTTTGGTGAAGTCAGATACCTAACCTAACCCAACCTGACCCAACGTAACCTGACCTGACCTAACCTGACCTGACCTAACCTGACCTAGCCTAACACTACCAAATTTGGGGATTTATTTTTTTTCCAAGCATGGTGGTCATCATTACTACCATTCATAAGTGTAATTGTGTGTTATTTTGGAATTATAGATGCACATAGGTATATACACATAATAAGTACACATAATAAGTACACATAAACACGTATGAAGTCTACACAAGGAACACACATAACCACATATACACATAGACTCAAGTACACACATTTACACATATTACCTACACTCGATAAGTAACATAACTACATATAGAAGACAGGGAAACATTACATACATACATACATACATACATACATACATACATACATACATACATACATACATACATACATACATACATACATACAGCAAATCACATATATAAATAAACCCAAGTACATTTAAATAGACTAAACAAAACTACACATTACTTACACATAATCAACACAGGTAATTCTTCCTATTTTATTACATAACAAACATAACGACAAGTATCATCTCTGTTTCACCTTCAGCTAATTTGCATATACATTTACCTTGTTGAAACTAGATTAATATTATCTTAAGCTCAGGTGAATTAGTCCAGGTATGTTGAGTAAGTGATATCTTGCGTGTAATAATGGCTCTTGTGGTCTACTTAAAGCTGGCTATCCTGTTACAAGCTTATGTCTGGAGTGAGGTATAGGCGTGTGTCTGTCTGTCTGTCTGTCTGTATGTATATCTGTCTGTATGTCTGTCTGTGTCTGTTATAAAGTACATCGTCAGTGGTTGAGGGAGGGAGGGAGGGTCTCCATGGTGACAGCTCTGGCCGCCAGGGAGGAAGGGGGATTCTCTCACTTATATTTATGGGAGGGGGAAGGGAAGGAGGAGGGAGGGAAGGAAAAGAGAGGAGGGGGAAGTGAGAGAGAAGGGGAGGGAGTGAGAGGAGAAGGAAGTGAGCGAGAAGGGGAGGGAACTAAGAGGAAAACAGAACGGAAATAGTGATTTACAATTTCTTACAAAATAATCGTATTGATAAAGGAAAGAACGTGTGTGTTTTAGTGTCTGTGTATATTTCTACATCTTCACATCCCACATACCTACACACACACACACACACACACACACACACACACACACACACACACACACAAGCAATAAGGTAGGAAAAGGTGAGAAAATAGAGAGAGAAATATAGGGGGTAAAAAAGTAAACCTTAATTAGAGAAGCAAATTACTTCAGCAGACCGAACCGGGCAAATCCGTAACAGTGTAGCCAATTAGGCGAGTCGAATATAATCACGACATCGTTACCAGATGTGCGGATTAGGGCTTTAAAGGGAGGTGTGTGGTTGTATGCTGGTTGGGGAGGGAGGGGGTAGATAAGAGGGGTCGGGGGGGAGATAAGAGGGGTCGGGAGGGGAGATAAGAGGGGTCGGGGGGGAGGTAAGAGAGGTCGGGGGAGGAGTAAGAGAGGGTTGTTTAGTTGGGTGTTAGTGAGGGGTCTGCTGCAAGTGAGGGTTGGTAATAGTGGCCGGGAGAGGTAATGGTTTGCTTAGGTAGGTTAGGTTTTAGGTTAGGTTAGGTTAGGTTAGGTTAGGTTTTAGGTTAGGTTAGGTTAGGTTAAGTTTTAGTAAATAAACATCGGTGCTTAAGTCTCTAATACCACTAAATATGTACTTCATCTCTGCTCTGTTATTGTGCATTGGGATCACGTGAAGATTAGGTACCTCAGTTTATTTTACCTGATGAATAAACACCCTAACCTAACCTAACCTAATCTAACCTAGTTTGTTTACAATTGACGGTGAGAATAGTGTGTTTACATTGGACGGTGAGAATAGTGTGTTTACATTGGACGGTGAGAATAGTGGGGATTTTTATTGGACGGTGAGAATAGTGTGTGTTTACATTGGACGGTGAGAATAGTTTGTTTACATACAGAACCGTGATTCTCAGTATGATTGGCCAGCTGTGTTGGCTCTCTCTCGGTCATTGAACTTAACCAGCTATTATCAATCATCTTTTATCCAATCCATCAACAAATGTTTCTCTAATTGCTCTCATTTACACACTAATCTCACGCGTGTGTTGATAATAATTGTGGTGAATGTGGTAGTTTAGCTCGAGTGGTGAACGGGAAGAAAAAATAATGATGATGATGATGATGATGATAATGATGATAGTGATGATGATGTGATGATGACAAAGAAGAAAGAAAGAGAAAAAGAAGAAGAAAAGAAGAAGAATGGAAGAAGAGGAAAATAAGAAGATGAAAGGAAGAAGATTATTTTACGTGGTACATAATTAGTCAGTCATTAATATTAGTCATTATTATTTTCTTTTCGTGGAGAATATTACCGTCATTATAGTCATTTTCTCTGTGTTTCATTTCATAACTTTCATCTTCATCATTTGGCCATCATCATCATCATTATTATTATCACTCATTTCACCGTCATTATAATTATTATCACTATCATTTCAGCGTCATCATCATTATCACCATCATTTTACCGTCATCATTATCATTATTATCACTATTATTTCACACCACCCTAGCCATCATCATGTTTGTCATTATCGTCATTATCATTTTCATTATCATCATTTTGTTTATGGGTTGGTGTTATCATCATCACCATCATCACCTTCACCCCCTACACTATCACCATCACTCTCCACCACCACCACCATCATCACTACCATCTCCCAATTACCCATTTATTCTCGTCTTTCTCCCTTCCCATTTATCACCATAACCCTCACAATTATTAACATGCTCTCCCCCTTCCCACCCTGTTCTTTCCTCACCTCTACTTCCCTTAGTGAGAGGAATGGAAACGAGGGAGAGGGAGGAGAGGAGAGATGAAAGAGAGGCATAAAGGGGAGATAGAGATAGAAAAAGTAGAGAAGGAGAGAGAAAAGAGGGAAAAAAAACGAAGAGAATGGAAATGGAAGAGGAAAAAGGTAATAGGAGGAACGGATTATGAAACGAAAGGCAGAGAGAGAGAGAGAGAGAGAGAGAGAGAGAGAGAGAGAGAAAACGAAATAAAAGAAAAGGGCAAAGGATAAAGGAAAAGCCAGAAAGGGAAAGAGTGACTTGGTGTTCAATAATCAGTGGAAGAGAGTCAGCAAGATGGAACAGATACTCCGATAGCTGTGAATATGTATATTTAGGCGTTTCTTTGTGTATTGAAGAGGAAAGGGAAGGGAAGGAAGGGCTGTCTTTGTTGTGTGTGTGGATGTATGTAGTGCGGATGTGGGCCTGTGGAAGTTTGGTGTGTGGATGTGGTTCTGTGTGTATGTGCATCTGTGTTTGTTCTGTGTGGATATTTTGTATGGGTGTGGATGTGGATCTGTGTTTGTTCTGTGGATATTTTGTATGGGTGTGGATGTGGATCTGTGTTTGTTCTGTGTGGATATTGTGTATGGGTGTGGATGTGGATCTGTGTTTGTTGTGTGTGGATGATTCAGTGTATGTTGTCTGTGGATGTTGTGCTTGTATGCGGGTGTTTAGTGTGTGTGTGTGTGTGTGTGTGTGTGTGTGTGTGTGCGCAACTTTAAAGTGCTGGTAAGGTCAGGGAAAGGTTACTTCAACATTCGGCCCTCCAAAAATTCCCTAAAAACGATGGAATTTGCAACGGCGTCACTTTGTCAAGCCAGTCGCGTCCTTCATCCCACTTTATTGTATTACTGAGGTAGAGAGAGAGAGAGAGAGAGAGAGAGAGAGAGAGAGAGAGGGGAGTAGATATAAGAAAGAGAGAAATGTGACCAGAAAGGAGGGAAAGGAGACGAATAAAATTAAGAGGAACGAAATTGAGAGAAAGAGATAGAATAAAATAGACAATAATAGACAGAGAGACAGGGTATGAGAGAGATAAAGAGAATAACACAGACAGACAGACGAGTGAAAGATACAGAAAAGAATATGAAAAATGTTTTGTTGACATAATCTTTCTTACGTTATTTTAATCTTTGGACTTTCCAGCGAGGGCCGTGACTTGTGACCTGTTGAGCAGGATTTTGTGGTTCGGAAACTGGTCTTGAGGTCACGTCGTCCCTTGTTCACACGCCGCGCTGAAAACACCGCTGGAAGTCCCGTTGAAACCATCGCTGAAACCGTTATTGAAAGTCCCGTTGAAACCGTTATTGAAAGTCCCGTTGAAACCGTTATTGAAAGTCCCGTTGAAACCGTTATTGAAAGTCCCTTTGAAACTGTTATTGAAAGTCCTGTTGAAACCGTCGTTGAAAGTCCCATTGAAACCACGGTTGAAACCGTCATTGAGACCGCTTGAAACCACCAAAGAAATCACCACAAACCACCCAATGAAACAACCTACAGAAATCACACATTGAAAATACGCACAACAACCATGCATTGTAATTACACTCAGAAATCACTCACTGAAACTACCATTCCTATGACCCTCGCCAATTCCTATGACCCTCGCCAATTCCTGTCACCCTCGCCAATTCCTATGACCCTCGCCAATTCCTGTCACCCTCGCCAATTCCTATGACCCTCGCCAATTCCTATGACCCTCGCCAATTCCTGTCACCCTCGCCAATTCCTATGACCCTCGCCAATTCCTGTGACCCTCGCCAATACCTATGACCCTCGCCAATTCCTGTGACCCTCGCCAATACCCGTGAACGTCGCCAATTGCTACTAACCTCATTTATTCCTAGGGGTATCGCCAATATTCAGGAGCATCGTCAGAGTCCAGGAATCTCGCCAATTCCCATAAGCTTCACTAATTCCAAGGAAACTGTCCAATACCCAAGAGTCTGCAAATTCCCAATAACTTTGCTAATCCCTAAATGCCTATTAAATGTGTGTGTGTGTGAGTGAATTAAATTTAAGAAAGACAGAATGAGAGTAGACGGAGAAATAAATTTACCAAGCAGACAGAGATTAAGCAGCAGACAAACAGATAAACAGACAGACAGACATCACCACAGCCACCATATTCATCACAATAAACACAACAGGTATGATTCACCCCCATGTTGACACTACAACTTCTGTATTCTCTCATGTTATGTGTTAAATATTTACATTGTTTCTGTGTACAGGACAAAATATATAACGTTAATAATGGCCTCTGTACCAAGATAAAATGTAAACAATTGTGTTATGTATTTGTTTTATGTATATTTATTAGACAACACTTGAGGGGGGGGGGGGGTTAAATCATCGTCGACAAAAGGTTTAAATCATCGTCGTCAAAGGGTTGAATCATCGTCGTTAAAAGGTTGAATCATCGTCGTCAAAGGGTTGAATCATCGTCGTCAGAGTTAAATCATCGTCGTCAAAGGGTTAAATCATCATCGTCAAAGGGTTAAATCATCGTCGTCAAAGGGTTAAATCATCGTCGTCAAAGGGTTAAATCATCGTCGTTAAAAGGTTAAATCATCATCGTCAAAGGGTTAAATCATCGTCGTCAAAGGGTTGAATCATCGTCGTCAAAGGGTTGAATCATCATCGTCAAAGGGTTAAATCATCATCGTCAAAGGGTTAAATCATCGTCGTCAAAGGGTTAAATCATCGTCGTCAAAGGGTTAAATCATCGTCGTCAAAGGGTTGAATCATCATCGTCAAAGGGTTAAATCATCATCGTCAAAGGGTTAAATCATCGTCGTCAAAGGGTTAAATCATCATCGTCAAAGGGTTAAATCATCGTCGTCAAAGGGTTAAATCATCGTCGTTAAAAGGTTAAGCGTATAAGGCAGGAAACGCTTGATCTTATGTTCCTTCACGTTTTAAATTTTGTAATGCCCCGATAATGATTCTTGCCCCGTCACGCTTTAACATTCACCAGATATATTACGTTTCATTTATTTTATTGCATTTTAAAGATATTTTGAGGATGAAGCAAACGATAAGTATTTTTTTGTTACGCGTGTATATGTGAGAGAGAGAATGTGTATCAGTGTGTGTGTTTTATCATTCTTCCAATCTTTAATTTTAAGTGGTTTTTGTCACTCCAATGCCATCCTTTCCTTTCCTAACTGACTTGACTGACAATGTTATTCCAAGTGTAGGATATTTTTGTCATCGGATACATCTAATTATATATACTCCTACACGTACCGTCTACCCCTCACTAACACAGCTTCGATTACTGCTTCCTCACCTGGCAGCTTCGATTACTTCTCCCTCACTTGGCAGCTTCGACTACTTCTCCCTCACCTGGCTCTCTATGGTGCTCCCCGTACGCTCACCTGTAAACTATTTAAACGTACACACACACACACACACATACATATACATACACACACTTACCTTTCCATGATTTTTTTCGAAAGCATTAACAAAACATGTTTACAAACACACACGGGACCGACTAACCTCATTATAGGAACGTGCAGGCATCTCCTCTTGTTTCCATTATACAAGTACACAATCAACTACTTTTCTTCATTATAAGTAAACAATCAACTACTTTTCTTCATTTTAAGTAAACAATCAACTACTTTTCTTCATTATAAGTAAACAATCAACTACTTTTCTTCATTATAAGTAAACAATCAACTACTTTTCTTCATAAAAGAGTACACTACCCAGCTACTTTTTGCATTAAAAGTTGAGCCGAAAATATAAACTAAATTACTTATTTACCTAGACACACACACACACACACACACACACACACACACACACCTGATGGAATAACGTAATTACAGGTACGCAAAAGCATCTCTTGTTTTCATTATAAGTTTGTGTTGCACCTGTGGGACATAGAGGGAGGTTTTAATATCACACAGCCTGGCTAAATTGAAGTCTGCCGAGCTACCACCACAATAACACCCGGTAAAATTAATGCTGCAACATCACACAGTTTTTACTGCCAGAAAATATTATCAATCTGGTGATATATATAGATTCATGGGTTAATTTTTTCTTTAATGGTGGCGATAATAATAATAATAATAATAATAATAATAATGGTAAAGATGGTAATAGTAATGGTAATAATGATGATGGTAATACAAAAAAATAAACATTCAGTAGCATTTAATTAGAAAAAAGGCAAAATTATAAAACCATGTACATTACTTTCTAAACACACACACACACACACACACACACACAAGATATATATATATTTCCCTAAAAGCTTTTACAGTAACAAGAGTGCTATTTTAGGAGACAAAAGACCCCGAGGAGGGTAAAAAAAAGACTGGACAAAATAGTGGCGACGTAATTTTTAAAGAGAACTAGACAAAGGGAAGGAGAAACGAGGCAGCCATTAATCCCTGAAGGGCTACGTTCCAACAATATTTCTGGCCAGGTGTTGTCCTCCTCATTAACGTCAGCTGATTGTCGGTGTATTTTTGATAGTAGGTCCTTAGCTGAGTGGGGTGTGGGGGTTAGCCGAGTGGGGAGTGTGAGGTCAGCCGGAAGTGGGGTGTAGGGGTTCGCTGAGTGGGGTGTGGGGTTAGCTGAGTGGGAGTGTAGGTGTTAGCTGAGTGGGAGGTGTAGGGGTCAGCTGAGTGGGGTGTGGGGAGGTGCTTGGTTGGGTGTAGGGGAGCTAGCCGAGTGGGGTGTAGGGGTCAGCCGAGTGGGTGTAAGGGTTAACTGGTGGGAGTGTGAGGTTCAGCTGGAGTGGGGTGTAGGGGTCAGCTGAGTGGGGTGTGGGGGTTAGCTGAGTGGGGTGTAGGTGTTAACTGAGTGGGGTGTAGGTGTTAACTGAGTGGGTTGTAGGTGTTAACTGAGTGGGTTGTAGGGGTTAACTGAGTGGGGTTAGAGGGTTAACTGACTCGAGTGAAGGGGTTAGTTGAGTGATGAGAGGGAATGAGGAGAGAGATGAGAGGGTGTAAGCTAATCCTCGAAGTACCTGGAGGGAAAATAGTGCTATTCCTCAAGGGTCTTACTTAACATGTTGTGGTGATGGTTGGCAGATGGTATAAGCCCTTCTTTCTCCTCTCTACCCCTCCTCCTCTTCTTCCTCTTTCCTTCCCTCCTCATTCTCCTCTTCTACTACTTCCCTTCCTTTTTTCTTTCTTCTGGTCTCCCTCTTTCTTTTCCCTCCTCCTCTTCCTCTCCTACTCCTGCCCTGCCTTTTTTCTTTCTTCTACTCTTCCTCTTTCTTTTCCTTCTCTTCTTTCTTCCTCTCCTACTCCTCCTTTTCTTCATCTCCTGCTCTTCCTCTTTCTTTTCCTTCTCTTCTTTCTTCCTCTCCTACTACTCCTTTTCCTCTTGCTCCCCACTTTCTTCCCTTATTCTCTTATATTTCTTTTTGCCTTTTCTTTGCCTTCCTTCCTCCTCTTCCTCCACGTCATCTTAAACCTCCAGTATTTCCAGGATTTCGGTTTTCCTCTTCCTCCTCCTCCTCCACCCTCCTCTTCCTTCTTCTCTTCCTCCTCCTCTTCCTCCTCCTCTTCCTCCTCCTCTTCCTCCTCCTCCCTAACTCTTCATTTCCCTCTTCATCTTCTCCTCCTCCTCCTCTCCATCATCTTAACCCGCGAGTATTTCACAGAATCCGGTCCACAATTCAGAAAATTACACCTGGATCAACTAAGACTCACCTGAGGATCTCCCCCACCCTCTCCCTCCCCACGGAAGAAAAATTAACTCCGGGTTGTGTAGTCGTTTTTGGTCATCATGGTCTATAAATTCACAGTCTTCCTTGTAACCCCAGTTTATATATGTGTGTATGTGTGTGTGTGTCGTAACTCCTTCAAGGCTTCCACTGTTATCGCCTTGGCTGGCTCTTCAGTAGGGTCATCTCGGTAGGAGGTAAGGGATATTCAAGACGACTATAAGGGGATATTCAAGATGGCTGTGAGAGGAATATTCAAGATGGCTGTGGGGGAAATATTCAAGATGGATGAGGGAGGCTAATATTCAATTTTACAGATCAAAAGGAGTAAGACATTGGCTTTTAGAAAATAGAATGAAGACATTAAATATAAAGAAGAAACATCGGTTAATAAAGAAGAATAAGAATAACTGAGGAAGGGGAATAAGATGAATTGATTTAGAAAGATGAATAAGATACAAAGAAATATATTGAAAATTATCAGGAATTATCTGTATTCGAGATGCCATGAGAGGTTCTGAGTACTAGACGTTTAGAGAGGTTCTGAGAACAACGTTTGGAGGGGTTCTGAGGACTGAACACTTGGAGAGGTTCTGGGGACTGAACACTTGAAGAGGTTCTGGGGACTGAACACTTGGAGAGGTTCTGGGGACTGAACACTTGAAGAGGTTCTGGGGACTGAACACTTGGAGAGGTTCTGGGGACTAAACACTTGGAGAGGTTCTGGGGACGACTGGCGCTTTGAGACTCTATAATAACCTTCCCTTCTGTGTTTGGGTTATTGGCTCGAACTGTGACTTTGACTCTGGTTGTGATTGTAAATGTGGTATATTAGCGCTGGTTGTAGTTATGATTGTGGGTTCTGAGTAGTTGTGGATGTTTTTGGGGGGATGTGATTATAATTGGTTGTGGTTGTAGTTTGGACAATATCTGCGTGGTTGTAGTTTTATGGTTTGGTTGTAGCTGTGGATTTTGGTTGTGATTGTAGTTACGGTTGTGATTGTGATCAGGCTAGTGGATGTGACTGTGGTTGTAGTCCTGACACTAGCTATAGTTATGGTTGCAGTTCTTACTCAGGGTGTAGATGTGGTTGAAGCTGTAACTTGGGTTGTAACTCTGGCTGTGATTGTAAGTCGAGTTCAAACGCAGTGAACATTGTGGTGGAGACCTTCCCTAAGAGGTCCTGAGAACTACCAGCGTTTAAACCCTCTAATAGTTCCTGGAAGTGGGAGTTCTTGGAAGTTCTGGAAATGTCGACTTGAAGGAGGTCCGGAAACCCTTGGAATTCCATGAGACTCTGGAATTCCATTACGTTCCAGGGAGGTTATGGGAACCTGGAGACTCATACGCCTTTCCAGAATTGGAGTTCCAGAGGCACTAAAAGTATATGGATTTTAGACTTAGTGTTTATATATATTTTTTGAGGGGGAAAATAATATCAGTTTTTAATTGCTCTTAGATTTTTATGAAGTTTAAAAATTACTTAGAATAATTTACTCTCATAATTTTTAATATAGTTTGAGGAATAATATATTTTTAGTAGTTATTCTATATATTATGATAGTTAAGTTAGAATAGTTATTAAAAGTTTTATAGTAAGTTAGATTTTATTCAGTTATAGTTTCCGGTTCATAGCATTCCTTTACTATTTCTATATAAAATTTAATAGATATATTTTTCTAGTTATTTTAAAGGAATTTGGTTTTTGTAGAGTTAGAGGAATATACAATAGTTTATGCTAATTTGGATATAATAATTTAGAGTAGAACGGCGTGTAATGTGTGATGGTTGGGTTGGGTGAGGTTGGGTTGGGCGAGGTTGGGTTGAAGTGAGGTGAGGTTTGGTTTGTTTGGTGAGGTGATATTTGGTTAGGTTAGGTTATGTTAGAATAGGATATTTTTACTCGTGTCTTGTAGTAAATAGCGTTCATGGTCATTACCACAACCTGAATCACAACCACAACCAGAGTTACAACCATAGCCACTACCACTACTAACCATCATCACCACAACCACTACCACACCATGCCATTTACCACAACACAAGATCAAGTATCGTCCAGCGTTACTCTTTCAAATAAAAAAATATATAAGTCAATATCCTGTATCGTCGACGGAAAAGGAAACAGAGGGAAAAAAATCATGTCTCGTATATCCTGGTGGAGAAAAAAAATTAAGGGAAACAGATTCTTTAAGATTCGTAAGTTAATTTCCTTCTTTAGTTGAGAGATCTGAGAACGAGTCTTAAGTTTTGTGTTGGGGGGAGGGGGGGAGGGGGGAGCTATGCGGTCTATTTCTATGAGATTGAAGGAGTTAAATCTACGGTCTAACTTAACCAAATTTAACTAAGGCATCCAAGATTTTTTTTTTTGGCTTTACGTTAAGTTAAGTTGAAGTATGTTAGGTTAGGTTGGGTTGGGTTGGATTATTGGGTTAGGTTAGGATTAGGTTGGACTAGCTTAGGTTAGGCTCAATTCGCTTATGATTGGTTGGACTTGGTTAGGTTAGGTTGAATTCGCTTATGATTGGTTGGGCTTGGTTAGGTTACGTTACGTTGGGTCAGGTTAGGTTAGGTTGGGTTTGGTTTGGTTAAGTTAAATTAGTTGAGGTTCTGTGTTGTCTATTTTAAAAGGATGAAAGGAAAGGAGAAAGGTAATGACACACACACACACACCATAAGAGAAAGAAGGAAAGAAATAGAGGGAGAGAGAGAGGAGGAAGATAAATTAAACAAAAAGAAAAAAGCGAAAAGAAAAGACAACAAATAATTAAAGATAGCGAAAGGGATAACAAATAGTGAAGCCAGACAGACAGGAAGCGAGAGAGATAAAGAAAAAGAAAAAGAAGGGAGGGAGAGAGAGAGAGAGATTCTGGCCACACAGCTGGTGGAGGGCAGCAGCTGTGTGGCCAAGAGTTAGGCCACACACTTCTTGACTTTAATTATAACTCGCTCAGGGGAACTGTGATGGTGGAAAACGAAAATAAGTTTGGAAATGAGTATAAATATAAAATAATGTGTGCTTATAGATACCGGTATAATATAGAAGTACCGGTATATAAAGATAGGATGTATAGAAGTACCGGTATAATAAAGATAGGATGTATAGAAGTACCGGTATAATATAGAAGTACCGGTATAATATAGAAGTACCGGTATATATATAAATTAAATATATCACGGGGGGTTTTCATTGTCTTTTGTTTTCTCTAGACGGGCTTACAGACAGACAAGAGACAGGATAATAGATAAGAGAGAGACAGAGAGAGAGAGAGAATTATTTATTAAGTCTAAGGTTTATCAATGTTTGTAGATTTTCTTTCACTACCTCCTCCTTGCTTTCCTCTTCACCCTCTTTCCTCCTCTTTGTCTTGCTCTCTTCCTTACTTCCTCTCTCTCCTCCTCCTCCTCCTCCTCCTCCTCCTCCTCCTCCTCCTCCTCATCTTTCTCTCCCAATATTATCCCTAATGCCTTGACGTCACTCAACCCTTTCCACCTCCCCTTGACCCAATACTGAAGACTCCTCCCTAGGTATCACGTCTCCCCCTCCTCTTCCTCCTCCTCCTCCTCTTCTTCCTCCTCCTCCTCTACCTCCTCCTCCAAGTCTCGTAACTCATCCTTGCTCCTCTTCCTCATTTTCTTCCTTCTTCTCCCATCTCCTCGATCCTCCAATTTCTAGTTCTCCCTTGACTCCTCTTCTCTTTCCCTTTCCTTCCCTCCCCCTCCTCAATCCCCCTTTCCAATTACTTTTTTCCCTCCCTTTCTCCTAAGCCCCAACTCTATTTCTACTTCTTTCCCCTCATCATATCACCCCTTTCCCCCTCCCTTTCTTGCCCTCCTCTCCCCTTCACTTTATGTCCCCTCATCTCCTTCTTTACCTTATCTTCTGACCTTCTTCTCCCTCCCTTCCTCCCTTCTTTCTTCCCCTTCTCTTTTATGTCTCCTCTCCTTCCCTTTCCCTCTTTTTCCTCCCTTTCTCCTTTGTTTCTCCCCCTGTTCCCCTCATCTCCCCTTCCCCCGTCTTTTATTTTCCCCCCTTGCCCTTTACCTCTTTTCTTTCCTCCCTTTTTTGTTTCTTCTCATTCCCTTCCCATCCCTTCCCTTCCCTTCCCTTCCCTCTTTTCTTTCTTCTCCTTCACCCTTCCTCTCCTTCCCTTTCTCTCACTCCCTCTCCTCTTCCCCTAATTCTACTTACACATCTCTAGAAAACTTACACTCACAACCATTTACATTAACAAAGACGGTAATAATCGCCCTCCTGATTTATTTTATTTATACCCGTAAAGTCAAAATTTAGTCCTGTTTATTCCAAAATTTATTCTTGAAGTCAAAACTTATTCCTGTATATTTCAAAATTT
The DNA here is from genome assembly GCF_018991925.1 of Homarus americanus. Classification (NCBI taxonomy): domain Eukaryota; kingdom Metazoa; phylum Arthropoda; class Malacostraca; order Decapoda; family Nephropidae; genus Homarus; species Homarus americanus. The sequence goes on along the minus strand of NW_024723893.1, from coordinate 219,307 downwards.
ATTCCTGTATATCCAAAAACTTATTCCTGAAGTCAAAGTTTATTTCTATATATTCCAAAATTTATTCCCATAGTTAAAATTTATTCATATACATTCCTAGATACATAGTCATCAAAAATGTCTTCTAATAGATTAACACAATTATTTTAAACGATTTTCAATACATTAGTAATATATTCCAAGAGGTACAAAATTTATTTCAATAAGTTCTAGTAAATAGATTCACATTAACGGGTAAATTCTAATAAATTTCATATATTTGTCAGTCAATTTCAATATAATCAAAATATCTATCAGTTACGTCTAGTGAATCGAAAATGTATGGAAATAAAAGTTGTTCAATAAATTTTAGATATATCTCAAGGAATAAAAAATATTTAATTAACTTCAAATCTAATTAAAAAAACATAAGTATATTCCAATTTATTCCAATATTTTCAAGATATAAATCCAATAAATCCAAGAGAAATTCCAATAAATCCCAGTAAATCCAGAAATCAATCGCCTAAAAACCCTCTCGCGGTATTTTCTCACTTTGCCGTAAATCTCCGGAGTAGAGAAAGAACGAAAGAGACTCAAGGGAACAGAAAAATGATGGGGATTTATATGATAAAGTGAAGGATGCTCATGGTGTTTCCTGGGCGTGAGAGGAATGTGGGGGAGGGGGGGAGGCTGACCAGGGGTGATAGAGGGATGCTGGGAGTCCTGAGATGATGGAGGAATGATAGGAGGTTCTGGGATGATGATGGGAGGTTGCTGGGAGGTTCTGGGATGATGATGGAGGGTTGCTGGGAGGTTCTGGGATGATGATGGAGGGTTGCTGGGAGGTTCTGGGATGATGATGGAGGGGTGCTGGCAGTCCTGGGATGATGGGAGTTCCGGGATGATGGGAGTTTTGGGATGATGGAAGGATGCTGGGAGTTCTGGGATGATTTGGGATTCTGTGGGATGATGTAGTAGTTTAGGGAATGAAGAGTTGAGAATCCCATAAAGACAGATAGACAAACAGTAAAACAGAAGTATACAGAATAGGGGAATAATAAAAGCAGAAGAAAGAGAAAGAGAAGAACCAAAAATATGAGGAATTGAGAAAGAGTGAGAGAGATCAACGAGAAATTCATGTGTTCCCCCTTAAAAAAGTATCTTAGTATTCTGAACCACTAGCGGCGGCGGCCACCCAAGCAGGCACCCAGTCATCCAAGCACCCAGTCAAGTACCCAAGCAGCCAGGCACTCAGGCAAACACTTAAGCAGCCAAGTTCCCAGCCAAGCACTTAAGCAACCAAGCGCCCAGGTAGGCATTGAAGCAGCCAAACACCCAGGCAGCCAGACGTTCAGCCAAACACTTAAGCAGCCAAGCACCCAGGCAGGCATTCAAGCAGCCAAGCACTTAAGCAGTCAAGCACTTATGCAGTCAAGCACTCATACAAGTACCCGGGCAACCAATCAGCCAAACACACAGGCAAGCACTCAGGCAGGCACACAAGCAGTCACCTTAGCAGGGGCATAGCCGAGCAACCAAGGAGTAACACAACCTTGCAGGGGAAAAAACTCATAGAATGATGCCGTCATCCTGGGAGGTTAACTTTTAATTTGCTTCATTTTGTTTCTTCAGGTATAACTTAAGGGACACATTGATGTACAAGTTTAGTCTTAGTTAAAGTACAGGTACCTTTGTCTAGTCCTATAGGTACACCAAGGTGGCTGTCTCTCATCACGAAATGTTACAATCATAAATGGATGAATAAATACACAGATAAATAAGTATATATGAAATAAACATAAAAAAAATAAAGGAAAAACAAATCAAAATATTCTTTAAATCCTCGAATTGGTGGAGGAATGCAGGGCGAAAATGGCCGGCGAATAGCAGAGTATTACGAAGTTTAATGACCGCGCTGACCGACCTAAAGTGAGGGTAATCGTATCACTTTATGTAATGTACCAATGAAACACTGGCAGCTAGCAGCGCTCAACTCCCTCGGGGTCAGAACTGAAATAGAACAGCTTCATGAGACAGTATTTTCTATTCTCAGGTGTGTTGCATCAAGTTCACGGACAAAATATGAGCTGAAGTTTAGTGAAAATAATAAACTGACTTGTCATTCCGGGCGTGTTGGGCCAACGTGTCAGCTTGTCGGGGGAACTTACCAGAGTTAGGAAAATTCAACCATGCCGCCTCCAATACATCAGGTGTAGCTACAAGCACAGACTGAATTAAAGGTAAAGGTACAGATACAAGTGAAGCTACAGGTACAAATACAACTGGAGATTCTAGTACAGGTATAGATACAAGTACAGGTACAGAAGAATGTTTATTGAATACATTTCTCGGACCCTGAAACAATTTTGTTACTCCATACCTGTAGGTCAGAGATCAAGGGATACTTGTTTGTTATTCAGTGCATATGGTAGTTTTTTTTCTGCTAGTTTCCCCTCCGGTCTTGTCGTCTCGTTTTCTACAGGGGAAACTATGAAAGATGAGAATCGGTTTCTTGTTTGATGATTAGCGTATATATCTCTTTAAAGTTAGACAATTTACTCTATATGTCTGCCTGTCTCTCTCTCTGTCTCTCTCTCTCTCTTTCTCTCTCTCTCTCATTACTTGGGTCCCGGCATAATTAACCCGGAGGCGGTGGTTCAATAAATCAATCATGGGCGTCCGTTTACTCGACCTGGATCTAATCGCTTTAAGGAATTAATTAATTTACTCTTCACGTTTTAATTATGTAACCCTAAAATAGCCAGCTCACTCTTTTTGTGCTTGCATATTTTTCCTTCTCAATTTTCTACCTCGGAAAATAATGATAAACGACTTAGGTGAAAAGTGTGTGTGTGTGTGTGTGTGTGTGTGTGTGTGTGTGTGTGTGTGTGTGTGTGTGTGTGTGTGTGTGTGTGTGTGTGTGTGTGTGTGTGTGTGTGTGTGTGTGTGTGTGTGTGTGTGTGTGTGTGTGTGTGTGTGTGTGTGTGTGTGTGTGAGGCATACAGAAGTACGTTTACACACTGCATCATCAGCGTCAGGTTTTTAAGGTGTAAATTACGTAATCTTTTTCTCTCTCCATATTTTCGAAATCTTTTAATTTTTATCTCAAAGTAATCCATCTTCTTTGACTTTCTTCTCATTTATCCTAAATTATACCTCATTATATCCTCATCTTTATCTTAATTACTCTCTCTCTCTCCCTCTCTCTAATGTTACTTGAACTGTATCTTATTTTACTTACTGCCTGGTGTTACTCACTTACCTATCGTGTACCTACAATTTGGTAATCACTTGACAGCCACTCAGTCACCACCCGCAAATAGAAGAAACAGGAATTTTAGATAAGAAACTAAGAGAAATATGCTTAATCTCTCTCTCTCTCAGTTATGCAAATTTAATGAAGGCTTATTAACCCTTATTACAAGTGTCTTCATATATATATATATATATATATATATATATATATATATATATATATATATATATATATATATATATATATATATATATATATATATATATATATATATATTACTGTGTTCTAAGACAAGATAAACAAACGTGAGGTCTGCCGGGATACACTGACCTATATTCACGCTAAATTTCCCTAATACACTATAGAATTTGACATATATTCACGCTAGAACACGATAGAATTTGACCTATATTACGCTAAACATTGTATAATTTGATCTATATTATGCTAAACTTATCCAATACACTACGTAATTTGAACTATATTACGCTAAGCACTATAGAATTTGACCTACATTACGCTAAACACTATAGAATTTGACCTACATTACGCTAAACACTATAGAATTTGACCTACATTACGCTAAACACTATAGAATTTGACCTACATTACGCTAAACACTATAGAATTTGACCTACATTACGCTAAACACTATAGAATTTGACCTATATTACGCTGGACTTGCCTAATACACTATCCTATACACAACTTAACTCATGCAAGAAGGATGACTGTGGATGAGTGAGCGTATAATGTAGGGCATCCAGTGATGTTGAGAGAAGGTGGATGACGGCGTATGTGTAGCGAGTGGGAGGTTAAACGAGGTGGATAATTGGGCGTGTGTTGTGAGAGCACCAAGAATGAAGGAAGGAAGGAAGGAATCGATGACTGACTGAAGGAAGGAAGGAAGGAATCGATGACTGACTGAATGAATGAAGGAAGGAATGGATGGATGAAGGAAGGAATGGATGAATGAAGGAGGGAAGGAAGGAATCGATGAGTGAATGAAGGAAGGAATGGATGAATGAATGAAGGAAGGAAGGAATCGATGACTGAAGGAAGGAAGGAATCGATGACTGAATAAATGAAGGAATGGATGAATGAAGGAGGGAATCGATGACTGAATGAAGGAAGGAAGGAAGGAAGGAATCGATGAGTGAATGAAGGAAGGAATCGATGACTGAATGAAGGAAGGAATCGATGACTGAATAAATGAAGGAAGGAATGGATGAATGAAGGAATGAATGGATGAATGAAAGAATGAATGGATGAATGAAAATGTGTTTTTAAGGGGTGTAGCATAGTAGAGCGTATATGTTAAAGCAGGAAAGAATGAATGAAGAAAGGGAGGAAAGAAGGAAGGAAGGAAGGAAGGAAAATGTGTGTCAGGGGCTCGTTCTTGAAGGGGGAACACCATTGCAGAACACATTTATTATAACAGTAAGAATGAATGAATGAAAGTGTGTGTGTGTTCGTGATGGCGGCCGACCACCCTGCATTAAGCGTGATTCATTGCCTCATCTCCTCATAATACTTAGCAAGATACCTATAATACCATCTCGGTGAGGATTTAACCAAATGATGCTCGGAAATCTTGAAGGTTTTTTAAAACAGAAGGAAAAAATAACATCCTTATCTTATGTAGGATTCCCTAACCTTTGCCTTACCTTGCCTAGAATTTCTCTAAACTTTCCCATACCTTGTCTAAGATTTTCCCAAACCTCCCTCTTACTTTTTGATTCCTCCAAACTTACCTCTTACCTTGTCAAGAATATCCCCAAACTTCTTTTCCCCTCCATCTCGTCAACCCCCCCATCTCGTCAAGAATTCCCCCAAACTCTCCCCTCATCTCGTTAAAGGTTCCCTAAACACCCCCATCATCTCCTCCAGTATTTCATAAAGAAGAGCTTTCGTCTCGACAAGAATTTTCTCGGGAAAAAAAACCTTCGTCTCGTTTCATCTCTAACAATCCCCTAAAATAGCACACTAATCTCGTTGAGGGCCTCCCTACCCACGAGCGCTCCCTGATGGTTGCTGCTGTCTTGCTAGGAGTTATTACGTAGAGTAGGTCTTGGACAAAACTCCTTCAGCGACCCCCCCCCCCCTTCCTCCATCCTCTTCTGTCTGGCACCTCCGAGACGCTTTCGCTAATTGTGTAATTTCCTTTAGTGTGTCTTGACACTTTTTAAGAGCAAGACTTATGCGGAAATCCTTTAATAGATGTGTCTCAAATTTCCGGCGTAAGCGTTGTGAGAGAGTCGGCTTGCGACACATCTTACATCACCTTGGATTTTTTTTTTCTGAAATATGGGTTTTCATTCACGGGAATTATTCGTGATTCCTGAGCAGAAACAAAACACACCTGAAGAATTATCTCTGGAGGGTTTATCCCTGGGAGGGGGGGGAGGGTTGTGACTCGGGTAGGTCAGGGGCAGTCGTCTGAGGAAAGCTTGACAGTAGGCTCTTGTGAGAGGAATAATAATCTGAAGGCACAGCACTAGGTTACGGCTGTAGTCTCTTGAGGAAGGCTGCATCAGTGTTAGTTGGAAGAAGTTACATAGTGATCTATGGAGGAGGTACTGAAACAGTCCTTATTGGACGTCCTGGAACAGATCCTAGAGTATATGCTGGGACAACCCATGGGAGAGGTCTGAGACAGCCTTTAGCAGAGGTCCTGGAATATTCCCTGAAGGAGGTGCTGAAAGTCATTTGGGGGAGTCCAGAAACAGACTCTGAAAGTATCCTGAAGCAGCTCCTGGAGGAGGCCTTGGAACAGTCATTAGAGATGGTCTCTGGAGCAATCCTTGAGGATGGTCTTGAAACAGCCCCTTGAGGTGGTCCTGGAACAGCCCCTGGAGGTGCTGGAGTCGTCGAGGCCCTGGAAGCATCCGCCGTGGGTTTACGTTATTGATTTCCTTCAGCTTAATGTCAGGCTCCGGTCTGGTCCCAGGCGGGCGGGTGAGTGTGTCCCCTCCCCACCCAGACCTACCCTTACCCACCCTTACTCACCCTTACCCACCCTTACCCACCCTTACTCACCCTCACCCACCCTCAACCGACACACCCTTACTCTAGCCCACTTTTGTCCTACACAACGGCTTACCCTAGTTGACCATCACCCTGGCTACCCACACTCCTGCCTACTCTCACCTAACTCCACCTTCACCCAAACCCACCATCATCCTGACCCACCTTCACTAGCCCATGACTATCGAGACCCATCCTTCTCTCTCTTGCCTACCACCCTCACCTCCGCTTCCTCCCTTAACCCTCACCCTCATCCCTAGCCCCACCACTCATCCTAGCCCACCACCTTCACCTAGCCGACCACCTCACCCCTAGCCCTACCCACTACCTTAGCCCCCACCACCACTCATCCTAGCCCACCACCTTCACCCTAGCCCACCACCACTCATCCTAGCCCACCACCACTCACTCTAGCCAACCACCACTCACCCTAGCCCACCACCTTCACCCTAGCCCACCACCTTCATCCTAGCCGACCACCCTCCCCCTAACCCACCTTACTCACTTTAGCCCACCTCCCTTACTGTAGCCCACCATCATCGTAGCCCCCCCACTCACTCACCTTTCCCGAACTTTTCTACCTTTCTGGCAAAAATTAATCGCCATAACCATTGTGTTTAATCTTCACGGCAGTTGTTTCAAAATTTCAAATTGGGGTGATTGTTGACTTAACAGCGGGCGATCCTTTTAAACTCTTGTCAAATTACGATACCATAAGTGTAGGTAAACGATGTTAGGTGGATGCTGAAAGTGGCCGCCGAATTGCCTCGTTACGCCATGGCGGTCGTTAGGAGCGCGTACGGAGAAGTTATGATCCCTGAGACGACCGTTATGAATTAAATATCGACCGTTAGGGGGTGCTGAGCTCAACCGTTATAACAGTTGTGACGAACATTAGAGGTGTTGTGACGACCGTTAGAGGTGTTGTGACGACCGTTAGAGGTGTTGTGACGACCGTTAGAGGTGTTGTGACGACCGCTAGTGTTGTGGCGACCGTTAGAGTTGTTGTGATGACCAGTGTTGTTGTGACGTAGTTGTTTGTTGTGTATGCGACCGTTAGAGGTGTTGTGACGACCGTTAGTGTTATTGTGACGACCGTTAGAGGTGTTGTGACGACCGTTAGAGGTGTTGTGACGACCGCTAGTGTTGTGGCGACCGTTAGAGTTGTTGTGATGACCGCTAGTGTTGTTGTGACGACCGTTAGAGGTGTTGTGACGACCGTTAGTATTGTTACGACCGTTAGAGGTGTTATGACGGAACTGACGCCGACCGTTCTTGAATCCTTTTTAAAAAGTTTGGTGTCGGTCGTTAAGAAGTTTGGCGATAACCATTACGAGTTCAGTGACAACCGTGAGGACTTTTGGAGTTGAAGTTACTGATCTTCTGCCTTCTGTTACGTTATGGGTATAGCCCTCACGTATTGATTTGAATTTGACCGTTAGGAGTTTGAATCTAACCGTTATTGGAGAGTTATTGATCTTGCCAAACAGTTAGAATTTAAAAAAATATCTATACGGATATGGCACTAACTGTTAAAGAACTCGAATTTGACTGTTAGTAGTTTAAAGTTAACCATTAGTGTACAGTTAAGGATCTTTTCAAATTGGTGATTTAAAGATGATTAATTACATGTTTGGTATCGACCTTTTGAACTCAACTTAACCTTTAACAATTTTAAGGTTAATGTTAAATAATTTCATGAGAATGTTAAGTGTTTGAAGTGTATAATTACCGTTGTGGATGTGATGACGTCATCCTCTTGTAACCTGACATAATATTTACAAATTTCGGTTCAGTCTCATTGAACGAGGGAATGAGATGCTATTTGTGTATAAGTTTTAGATGACATTATTGTTGTTTGTTTTATGACTCCGGGACACACACACACACACACACACACACACACACACACACACACACACACACACACACACACACACACACACACACACACACACACACACACACACAGACGGGGGGGTAACAGAGGCGAGCATACAACGAGAGTCTGGGGACCATGGTAGTCATTAAGTACTAATGACTCTGTGGAAATACAGGTAATTAAGTGTGTTAGTATAGTGTTATTGAGAGTATATTATAGGTAATGCTACTTACTGGCATTTACGCTCAACTGGTGGCAGAAGTGGGATCAATAATGACATGGCTGGGTGGTGGTGGTGGTGGTGGTGCTAGTAGGAACAATAGTATAAGCAGTAAGTGGTGGTAATAGTAGGTAGTAGTGTTCTGTCTTTCTCTCCCTCTGTGTGTGTGTGTGTGTGTGTGTAGTAGGTGTGTGTGTGTGTGTGTGTGTGTGTGTGTGTCCCTCTGTCCGTCTGTCTGTCTAGCAAACTCCATACTCAGCGCCTGAGAGCAAAGCCGTGTAGGTATCATGTTGTTTACTTGTGTGTAATTACGTCCTACAAACACACAAACACACACACACACACACACACACACACACACACACACACACACACACACACACACACACACACACACACACACACACACACACACACACACACACACACACACACACACACACACACACACACACACACACCGTATCACATACTCAAAGGCTCGTGCGTTTAATGTTTACCTCTTAACTGGAGATGTGTGGAAGTGTCTAATTAGTTTCCCTCATTCTAAGAAGAGAGAGAGAGAGAGAGAGACATACAGAGAGAGAGACATACAGAGAGAGAGACATACAGAGAGAGAGACACCCAGAGAGAGACACATCCAGAGAGAGAGACATCCAGAGAGAGAGAGAGATATAGAGAGAGAGATGCAGAGAAAGAGAGATACAGGGAGAGAGAGAGTGAGAGATACAGAGAGAGATACAGAGAAAGAAAGAGAGAGTGAGATAGAGAGAGAGAGAGAGAGAGAGAGAGAGAGAGAGAGAGAGAGAGAGAGAGAGAGAGAGAGAGAGACCGCCTCGAAACTTCCCTCAGACTATACCGTGACCAGATGCGTTCCATTAACCTGAGATAGAAATGTAAAGATATTTAACTGACTAAGACTCATGTTGGGAGACATTAA
>NW_024723893.1:0-205000 GCF_018991925.1 Homarus americanus | reverse complement strand
TCTGTGTGTGTGTGTCAGTGAAGAGGAAGGTTGACAACAGAGAAGGTGCGTGGTGGAGACGGATTAGATTAAAGAATGCCCTCGACCTCTAACCTTTGTGAATGACTACACGATGATAAAGAAGAGGAAGAAGAATAGAGAAGAGGAGGTAGATGAAGAAGAAAGAGGAGGTAGATGAAGAAGAATAGAGTAGAGGAGGTAGATGAAGAAGAAAGAGGAGGTAGATGAAGAATAAAGAAGAGGAGGATAACGAAGAAAAAAGAGGATGACGAAGAAGAGGGAAGAGGAGGATGATGAAAAAGAAGGAAGATGAAGAAAGGAGAGGATGGAGAAGAAAGAAGAAGACAGGAGAGGACGACGAAGAAGAAAGAAGAGGAGGAGGGTGAAAAAGACGGAAGAAAAATGAAAGAAGAAGAAAGGAGAGAATGACGAAGAAGAAAGAAGAAAAATGAAGTATTTCTCGACTTGGATTTTTTGGGGCGTCTGTTTTATTCCCATTTGTGTTCTTGCCAGAGAGAGAGAGAGCGAGAGATTGAGAGAGAGAGAGAGCGAGAGAGGGAGAGAGAGCGAGAGAGAGAGAGCAATTTGTCTCTCTATCTTTATCTATCATATATTCTCATTAGTTGTTTGTTCTATATACACCAATTTGTTTTCTTATGTTTATTTTCTGTTTGTTCCCTTCCCTCACTTATTTCTCTTCTTACCTTCGCTTTCTCTTCCCTTTCTCGTCTTCTCTTTCCCCCTCTCCAGTTCTCCTTTTTTCCACTTCTCCCTTCCTCCTTTCTACCTTCATCCCCTTCTTTCTCTCTTTTTTCTTTTTCCCTACCTCTCTCCATTAATCTTCTCATTTCCTTCCTCCCCTTTCTTCCATTTCCTTCTTTCCCTTCTTTCTTTATCCTCCCTCCCTCCCTACATCCCCCCTCCCTCCCTCCCTCCCTCCTCCTCCCTCCCTCCCTCTCTCCCTCCTCCCTCCCTCCCCTCCCTCCCTCCCTCCCTCCCTCCCTCCATCCTCCTCCTCCCTCCCTCCCTCCCTCCCTCCTCCCTCCTCCTCCTCTCTCCCTCCCCCCGACCACCAGGTGAGACAGAGAAGCAGCATCACCTTCACGCACACAGGTAAATAAATAATGTCATCGTAAATATAGAAAGTTTAATGTCGGGTCCATCTCAACTTGTGGGATCACTTCCTAAAACTTTATTGGGAGTCTTAGCTCTAGGCAGTCAAGGTAAAACGTAGAGACAGAGAGAGAGAGAGAGAGAGGGGGGAGGGGGTGAGGTGGCAGGTGTTCTGTCCTCCTGGTTCACTTCAATACCACCTGAGAGAGAGAGAGAGGTGACCCGTCCTCCTAATTCACTACCTGGCAGTCTTATACTCCTGAATAATATATTTTAAACATCTAATATTTCCAGGAGTCTTCTTGTAAGTTTTATTAACGTTAAGTCCATGTAACGGGGTTCAAACAATGCCTTTAATTATTACTGAGGATTTGGCGTCTGTTGTACTCTTCTGTTGAGGCTCTGTTGACTTTACTGAGGATTTGGCGTCTGTTGTACTCTTCTGTTGAGGCTCTGTTGTCTGTTGAGTCATTTGAATGTCAGTTAAGTGCCCGTTGAGTGTCTCATATGTGTCAGAAACGGTATTATGACAAGTGTGTTTGGGTGTAAAACTATCCGCTACCACACCCATCCCAGGTCTTAAGGTGACATGGACTGTATATAACTGATTAGCACTCTTGTTGTTACGAATTTACGACACTTGGCACTGTTGTTACGAATTTACATCAGTGGCACTGTTGTTGTTCCGATTTTATGTCACTGGCACTGTTGTTACGAATTTATGTCACTTGTCACTGTTGTTGTTACTAATTTACGTCACTGGCGTCGTTTTTGTTACGAATTTTCGACACTGGCACTGATGTTACGAATATATGTCACGGACTGTTTTTGTTCTTACGAATTTACGTCACTGGCTTTGTTGTTGTTACTAATTACGTCACTGGCTTTGATGTTGTTACTAATTTACGTCACTGGCGTTATTTTTCTTACGAATTTCTCATCTATGTTATAGTAAGTTCACCCTAGATACAACGTCCCTTGGTATATGTACTGTGCCTGCCTAGCCTGTCTGGTCCATCACGGTGTTTACAGAGATGACTTGTGTGTTGACTTTCTTTTATGTTTCGGAACCCATAGTGACTTTTTGGGGAGCATATATGTTGTGAGTGAAAAAAACAAGTATATCTATCAAGCGCTTGTGTGTGTGTGTTTAGTGTGTGTGTGTTTTTAGTGTGTGTGTGTTTAGTGTGTGTGTGTTTAGTGTGTGTGTGTGTTTAGTGTGTGTGTGTTTTTAGTGTGTGTGTTTTTAGTGTGTGTGTGTGTGTGTGTTTGTGTGTGTGTTTAAATTTAAAATCCCCAGCAGGTCTCATGTTACGTGCCAGACACAGGCAGGAAGAAGGTCGCCTCGACTAATGGAGGTTCAAGAGCAGGCAAAAACCTTCCCTCGTCTCAACATACAGGTATATGTGATCTCCAGTGAGTCTTCTTGCTCGACTCGCTGTCACAATCGAACAGAGAAAAAGAATCGGATAAAGGACTTCCTGTCACGTTATAAACGACGTTATATGAGTCTTTTTTTTCTTTATTATTGACATAGAACCTAACTTATTGTCACGAATCACAGTCTAACCTAACCTAACCTATCCTAACCTAACCTAACAAATGAAGTAGTAAAATAAAAACCTTTCTATGTTAAGAAACCTACACATACATACATACATACATACATACATACATACATACATATACCCAAAAAATTAATAGGAGCAGAGAGAGACAGACAGACAGTAGGTTTCCATCACCATCGGAATTCTAATTGTTTGTTCGCCAGAAAAAGTTTAGATGGAGGCAGACAGACTCCAGCCAACACGGGAAATTAAAAGTTGTAGATGATGTTTTTATCAGCGAACACCACCACCAATATCACCACCTGCTACAACAACCACTATCACCACCTGCTACAACAACCACTATCACCACCTGCTACAACAACCACTATCACCACCTGCTACAACAACCACTATCACCACCTGCTACAACAATCACTATCGCCACTCATAAGCAACAACCACTATCACCACCTGCCAAGCAACAACCACTATCACCACCTGCTAAGCAACAACCACTATCACCACCTGCTACAACAACCACTACATCACCAATTCAAGCAAAACAACCACTATTACCACATGCTACAACAACCACTATCACCACCTGCTGCCAAAAATCACCATCACCACCTGCTACAACAACCACTATCACCACCTCCGTTACAACAAACCACTAGCACCACATGCTACAAACAACCACTAGCACCACATGCTACAACAACCACTATCACCACATGCTACAACAACCACTATCACCACCACCACCACAAACTCCACCATCATCACCTGCTACAACCATCACTACCACTAATAACCACCACCACCTAACCACCACCATCACCACTACTCACATTCACCATCATCACCACCACCATTAAATCCACCACCATCACCCCACCTGTTTACCTGACTGTCTCTTGTAGTTTCAAAGTCAAGCTAATGCCAGTCTTATATTAGTGACACCCTTATGGAAGTTCTTACAGATGCTACGCCAGACGAACGTTCGCCTATCATCTGCCTTGGTGGGAGTATCAGTGGTGGAGGGATTATAATCAGCGATGGTCCGCCTTCTAAGTCTCGCCCTCACCCATCTGAATAAAGGGCTCTACTCCTTCCTTCCTTCCTTCCTTCCTTCCTTCCTCCTTCCTTCCCTACCTCCTTTCCAACCGTCCCTCCCTCCTACCCTCTCTCCCTCCCTCCCTTCTTCCTCCCTTCCTCACCATCCTCCCTCTCCTTCCTCCTTTTCCTTCCCTTCCTACCACACCCTCCCTTCCTCCCTCCTGCAATTTTTCATCCTTCCTCCCTTACAATTCTCCCTTCCTCCCTCCTACTCATCCTTCCTCTCCCTACCACCTCCCTCCCTCCCTCCCTCCTCCCTCCCTCCCTCCCTCCTCCCTCCCTCCCTCAGAAATTTACAGAGAGGGAATAGAGACCACACACATACCTCCCCTTCTTTTACCAGCTGAATCTTTCCCTGCTCTCTCTCTCTCTCTCTCTCTCTCTCTCTCTCTCTCTCTCTCTCTCTCTCTCTCCTCTCTCTCTCTCTCTCTCTCTCTCTCTCTCTCTCTCTCTCTCTCTATCCACTGTATGGATCGTGTTTGGATGTGGTTGTGTGGGTGACTGCTTCTACAATATAATCGCTCTTACGTGCTCTTAGGGCTGGCCATCCACATCATCCACCTATCACCCACCTTCATGCAGGTTTGAAGATGACCACCCAGCCACATCATCCACCTTCTCCAATTTTTCACCCAGGCTAAAGATGACTACCCAGGTATATCATCCATCCTCATCCACCTCTTATCCAGGTTCACCCAGTCTGAAGGTAACCATCCAGCTACACCATCCACCCTCACCCACCTTTCATCCCGGCTGAAGATGACCACTCAGCCGCATCATCACCCTCATCCACCTATCATCCAAGTCCACTCAGCCACATCATCCACACACTGAGGTAAAAACGTAGGAAAAAAGAAGACTTCCTTTACCCCAAACAGACCGTGGCACAGAGAGAGAGAGAGAGAGAGAAATGGGGATAAGAGGAGAAAGGAGGAGGATGAGAAATGGGGGCAGGAAAAGAGAGAGAGAGAAGGGAAATAAAGACAAGCGAAATGAACTTAAAAAAGTGAGAAAAAAACATTAAGAGAACTACAGAAAAAGAGAAAAAAAAAATATAAACAGAAAGGAGGAGAAAGAGATAAAAAGAAAGATAGAGAACAAGGGAAAGAAAATATAACCATGGTATGTGTTGGTCGATCACCTGAGGCGGTCATCTCGTTAACCTTACCTCACCCGAGAGCACCTGGTGACCCCTCCCACCCCCTCCCCCCCCCGTGCAGGTGTCCACGTCAACAAGCCCACGAAATTACCTGGCGAGATGGATATTGTGTTCAGTTTCCCTCCAAATATTACATCTTTTGTTCAGTTACCTGCAAAAATTAATACTTTTGTTCAATTTCCCTCCAAATATTAATACTTTTTAGTGTCCCTCTAAAAATGAATACTTTTCAGTTTACCTCTAAATATTGATACGTTTGTTCAAGTTTCCTCCAAATAATACTAATTTTGTTCAGTTTCTCTCTAAATATTAATACTTTTGTTCAGTTTCCTTCCAAATATTAATACTTTTGTTCAGTTCCCTCCAAATATTACTACTTTTGTTCAGTTACCTCCAAATATTAATACTTTTGTTAAATTTCTCTAAAAATATTAATAATTTTCAGTTTCCCTCCAAATATTAATACTTTTGTTCAGTTTCTCTCCAAAAATTAATACTTTTGTTCAGTTCCCTCTAAATATTAATACTTCTGTTCAGTTCCCTTCCAAATATTAATAATTTTTCCTTATATTATAATTTACTGATGGAAATTATTTACCTAAGGGTGATTATATTGAGAAAAAATTTATATATTTAATAATTTGTAAGATAATTATATTCAGTCGTATGTTATGACGTGGAGGAAATTATTTAGTAAAGATCAAGTCAACGGTAAACAGGGCTTTAGATACTATTCTTATGATAATGTTTCCCCTCATCGTAATGTTTAATTTTTCCCCTCATCATAATAAGTTTTTAGATGAGAGAAATTACTCTGATTATTGCAATATTTTGGTGTAGTCTTGAAACAAATGGTTAGATATTTTAGTTTTCTTGTTATTGTTTTTGTTATTGTTTTTGTTATTGTTTTTGTTGTTATTGTTTTTGTTATTGTTTTTGTTGTTATTGTTTTTGTTGTTATTGTTTTTGTTGGTGTTTTATTTTGTTTTCTGTTTCCGCAGTGTCTGATATGTGATGGTGGCTCTAGTTGTCTCCCAGATTTTTATATATTCATACGTGGATTTATCCCAGATTCTCAGATAATCTTACGTGGATTATCCCAGATTCTCAGATAATCGGAGGTGACAATATTTTTACCCAAATTATCAGAGATTCCTAAGTGAATATCCTACATATTCTTAAAGATTCGTAAGTGAAAATACCCCAGATTCTCAGACATTCATACGTGGATTTACCTCAGAATTCCAAGATATTTCGTATGATCGATTTTTTTTTCCATTTTATTACAGTAGTCACAGTGTGTATTTTTTTTCTTTACCCTTATTCAAGTATTATGATTTTTAGCTGTAGCCGTGAGTGATCCAGCTAACCACCTTTTGTACGTCGCTTGGAATGAATGAATAGATGAATGAATGAATGAATAGATGAATGAATGAATGAATAGATGAATGAATGAATGAATGAATGAATAGATGAATGAATGAATGACAATGAATATAGATGAATGAATGAATGACAATGAATATTATCGCCACAGCAGCCAGGGTCGTATGGCGCCAGAGATGATTAATGGTAAAAGATTAAACTAAAATTAAAATGGCGGGAAATATAACAAACTCGAACGTCGCCAGGCAGAGGAGGATTTAAATGAGCTTTTATGAGTCTTGGTTTTCTGGAGTTTTCTTGGGTATTTATTTTTATTATTTATTTATTTGTTTATTTATTTATTTATTTATTTATTTGGGGGGGTCTTGGGGTTAGGTTTAATGAATGACAACAAAGAGAGATGGTGAAGAGGAACTTATAGAGATAAATCCTTACCTAACCTAGATTTAAAACCTAACCTAACCTAATTTTAATCTAGCTTTAGACTAATGTAGCACAAAAAAGTAACTTAACCTAAGATAAACTAAATTTAACTTAACTTAAACTCAACTAGATTTAACCTAATCTAAACTAACCTTAACCTAATCTAAGTTAACAGAACTTAAGGGTAAACTTAATTCAACCTAATCCAAGGTAAAACCATATTTAACCTAACATAACGTGACCAAAATTTAACCTAAGGTAAAACAAAATAAGTGTTTTAACCTAAACCCTCCTGGTCTGTTTAACCTGTAGTGTTGTGGACGGTGAAAAATTACCAGCGTGTTTTATTTGCGTGTAATATAACCAGCCTCCCCCCTCCTCCCCCCTTCCCCCACCCCTCCCCCTCCCCTCTCCCCCTCCCCCCTCCCCTCCTCCCCCTTCCCCCCACTCCCCCCTCCCCTCCCCCCCTGACGCTGCGGAAGCTGATGAACTTAGACCCTTGAGGAGAGGAAGACGAAGAGGAGGTAATGTTTTAAGGCGTCTGCTAAGAGTACTTCCTCCAATTTTATTTTTCCTACAGACTCAAAATTCTAAACTAAATTCCGCTCCGGATGAGATATTTTTTGAGGAAGTGTTGTGCCGTGATGCAGTATTCCTAGTGATTTAATTCCGCTCATTTAAGGCTTCATTAGCAACCGTTCAGTTTCTGGTTGGTTGCTGGTTGCGAAGTGAGTCGAGTTTTTGGAAGCTAATTTGTTATTCTAATGTATATTTTGAAGTTAATGGAGTTTCCACCTGATAACCTTACATGATATTCAAATTTTATTAGAAAAAAAAATACTGTGAATTTACCAGTGTAACATCACGACTAACATAACAACCAGCAACCAATCGTCTTTCAGAAATTCGGCACTTAGCAACCAACAACCAATCAGCTTCCAACAACTGAACGGTTGCTAAGGAATCCAAAAGTGGGCGGAGTTTACTTGGGAGGTCAATTATGGAAAACAGCATCGACTCAAAGTTGTGACTTGACTTTTTTTGTATCCCTCACCTGGCGAGATGAGGGACTCGCTACAGTAAGAGTCTCAAAGATTTAATGACGAGGCTATTTGGGCCGCCATCTTTGTTGTCGGTGTTTATGTGAGACAGAGAGGCAAAGGAGGTTAAGTTATTTACAGGAAAGTCTGTATTGTTTATAAGTACACGACCCAGGCTTCCCAAAAAGGACAGGTCGTAGAGGTAATCTGGTGATGTTGGAGACCAGGTGGAGGTAATCTGGGTGTTGTTGGAGGCCAGGTGAAGGTAATCTGGGTGTTGTTGGAGGCCAGGTGGAGGTAATCTGGTGATGTTGGAGACCAGGTAGAGGTATTCTAGGTGGTGGTGGAAGTAATCTGAGTAGTGTTGGAGACCAGGTGGAGGTAAATGTGGGTGGTGTTGGAGGCCAGGTGGAGGTATTCTAGGTGGTGGTGGAGGTAATCTGAGTAGTGTTGGAGACCAGGTGGTGGTAATGAGGGTGGAGGTAGAGTGGGGTCGTAGAGGCAGGTCGTCTCCTGGGCAACAGTCGTACATTTATTTTTGGGACGCAGTTTTGTCTCGCGTGACGACCAGACAATGATGGTCATACTGTCCTGGTAATATCATCTCTTGCTCTCTTGTCTCCAACTTGAGTCTCCAGTCTGAGTCTCCAGTTTGAGTCTCCAGCTGTGTCTCAGGCTCTGTTGTCCCTGGCAAGATCTCAGTTCAGGCCTTCAGTTTGAGTCTTCAGTTTAAGTCTCCAGTTTGAGTCTTCAGTTTGAGTCTTCAGCTCGAGTCGACAGTTTGAGTCTTCAATTTAAGTCTCCAGTTTGAGTCTTCAGTTTGAGTCTCCAGTTTGAGTCTTCAGTTTGAGTCTACAGTTTGAGTCTACAGTTTGAGTCCTCAGTTTGAATCTTCAGTTTAAGTCTCCAGTTTGAGTCTTCAGTTTGAGTCTTCAGTTTGAGTCTCCAGTTTGAGTCTTCAGTTTGAGTCTACAGTTTGAGTCTACAGTTTGAGTCCTCAGTTTGAATCTTCAGTTTAAGTCTTCAGTTTGAGTCTCCAGTTTGAGTCTTCAGTTTGAGTCTACAGTTTGAGTCTACAGTTTGAGTCCTCAGTTTGAATCTTCAGTTTAAGTCTCCAGTTTGAGTCTTCAGTTTGAATCTTCAGCTCGAGTCGACAGTTTGAGTCTTCAATTTAAGTCTCCAGTTTGAGTCTTCAGTTTAAGTCTACAGTTTGAGTTCTCAGTTTGAGTCTTCATTTTAAGTCTCCAGTTTGAGTCTTCAGTTTAAGTCTCCAGTTTGAGTCTTCAGTTTAAGTCTCCAGTTTGAGTCTCCAGTTTGAGTCTCCAGTTTGAGTCTCCAGTTTGAGTCTCCAAGTGTCTCCAGTAAGTCTCGGGGGAGTTTGGTTCCCTGTCAGCACGTCAACCAGCGGGGGAGTGTTGAAGGGTCAGTTTCTCTCCATCGGGAACTTCACCAACTTGGTCATTAATCCTTATATGAGGCGACTAAGCCACGACACCTCCTGACGCTCTCATTGAAAAACCAGGTTACTGTAGTTAGTCTCTTGGCGTTATAAAAACACACCGCCAGCACGAGCAGACATCATCGCCTGACTTTCCACACCCATCCCGTGTTGATACTCTTGTGGAAACGACGCCAGACGAATGTTTAATGGGCACTTCTGCCAACACTGGCGGTATTTTATGGTACGGACATAAGTCACCGTCGTTTCACTCCTTTATACAAATCTCTGGTGAGAAGAATTTCATGGGAAAACTACGTCAGACGAACGTTCTCCCGCTGTCTGGCTGCACTGGCGCTAATTGATGGTACAAGCATGAGTCATGGCCGCCACACATACCTTCTAGGAGAAAATTGTTTGAGATAAGGCAGACTAACGTTCGCTCATTTTCTGCCTACAGTGGCGCTGTTTAATGATGCCAGTGTAAGTCACGGCCACTTAAACACACACACACACATACACAAGCGTCAAGATGGGAAGCTTCATCGAAAATTCCAGACTGAGAACCACTTCTTATGGGGTCCAATTATTTTCGTGTGGTAGGTGTCCACTAAGGTGTGCAAGTGGCATGGTCTGACTCGAGGCACCAAGTGTGTGTGTGTGTGTGTGTGTGTGTGTGTGTGTGTGTGTGTGTGTGTGTGTGTGTGTGTGTGTGTGTGTGTTACCTGACAGTTTCCTACTTCAAATCTTCTCCCTTAATATCGTTGCTCAGAGATTCCCACCTTTAGTTTTTCTCCTTAACTCCGACTTTTCAAAGATATGTTTATTGATATTTTTCATCGCCTGGGGGGCTGAGGAAATTGTCTTTCGTTGTCGCAGTGTCTTAGTGAGCGACGCAATATTGAGGAAGACGCACTTCTTAAGGTGCTCAATTTTCTTTACGAGGAGCTGACTGCAGAAAATTGCTGCCTCCAAATGTTATGGAGGACACGAGCTCTCGGAGCCATTCCCCTCTGGTGCCGATGACGACTGTGTCTTCCTTCACATCTCACCTGTGTCCCCTATACAGTATGTGTTCTTATATCAGCGACTCACACGGAACGCATAACCTACTATTTCAACACCATTTACCTCGGTGTCGTTGAAGTGAGCCAAGTAGATTAATTCTCACAGCACGAACTATACGACGGGTAAAACTTGCCGTGTGACTCTGAGAATCCCAAGTTAACTAACGATTCTCCGGGTATCCAATCTTACAGAGGGGAAAATTTATCGGGCGAATCTGTGAGAATCTTGGCAGACTTGATGGCGCCTGGTGTTACTGTAGTTAATTCATGCTTATGGAGAAGGTAATCTCACGCCCGGTTCCACGCGGCAACACACAGCCATTCTCGCCTTTGTCAAAGAAAATAAGATCTGAAAGAGGCGTTGTATAAGGCTGTTCAACAAGGTGGCAAGGTGACCGAGGGTGACTGAGTTGATTAAGGGAGGGAGGGTGAGGAAAAATGAGACGGTGAAGATAAAGGAAGAGGGTGAAGGCAAGGTAAGGGAGAGATAAGGAGAAGGAAGGAGGAAGAGGGGGAATGGAAGAGCGGTAGGGTAAAGGTAGAAGAGGGAAGAAGTTGAGAGTAACGAAGAAAGGTAAAGGGAGCAGGGACAGGGTAGTTAAGGGAGAACGAGCTGCTGGGTAAGGGAGGGAACCATAACACACACACACACACACACACACACACACACACACACACACACATCCTCTCCTCGGCAGTAAGAGTTCATCTTTATAAGAAGATTCGCGGGCCAGTCAACTTTAAATCCCTCTGCCAGGACGACACAATATATACACCTTCACACGTACTCACATACACACAGGCATACATACATAAGTTTCTACACACTCGTACACACACTTACAAACTCATACATGCAGACTTACACACATACACACACACACACACACTACATACACACACACACACACATAAACATACAGAAAGAAATTTACACACACACACACACACACACACACACACACACACACACACACACACACACACACATAAACACACAAAAATAAATTTACACACACACACACACATCCTTTCATATCAGTGTGCGAAACTTTACTGTCTGTCGATATAACTCACTTACCTGCAACAGAAAAGTTACTTCACTGAGTTGATGATAAGCAAGTTACTCTGTTCTCACTGACTGACTCAACAAAGGTATTGGTATTACTGAACAACTTGGGACACCTCACAGCTTTTATTTTATTTTATTTTTATTTTTTGATAATTTTGTCTATATAACAAACTCAACACAAACTTGTCTATTTATATAACAAACTCAACACAAACTTGTCTATTTATATAACAAACTCAACACAAACTTGTCTATTTATATAACAAACTCAACACAAACTTGTCTATATATATAACAAACTCAACACAAACTTGTCTATTTATATAACAAACTCAACACAAACTTGTCTATATATATAACAAACTCAACACAAACTTGTCTATTTATATAACAAACTCAACACAAACTTGTCTATTTATATAAACAAACTCAACAACACACAAACTTGTCTATTTATATAACAAACTCAACACAAACTTGTTCAATTATTTATATAACAAACTCAACACAAACTTGTCTATTATATAACAAACTCAACACAAACTTGTCTATATTATATAACAAACTCAACACAAACTTGTCTAATTATATAACAAACTCAACACAAATATACACAGGTAAATACAATATAGTTTCAGGATTATTTAACTCATTACAGATACAGGTGGAAATATTTTTTTTTTTTTTTTTATTTTAGAATTACAAAGACTAATTAATTTCAGAGTAACAACAACAAAGGACAAAGATACAAACAGATGCTTATATTTTGTTGGTAGAATTAATCGACAAATGAATGATGTAGTTATTTGAGAAGGAATAAGTACAGAATAATATCCACGTACAAGTACACTTACATATACCCAGATACAAGTACACTTACATATACCCAGATACAAGTACATTTACATATACCCAGATACAAGTACACTTACATATACCAAGATACAAGTACACTTACATATACCCAGATACAAGTACACTTACATATACCCAGATACAAGTACATTTACATATACCCAGATACAAGTACACTTACATATATCAAGATACAGGTACACTTACATATACCAAGATACAAGTACACTTACATATACCCAGATACAAGTACACTTACATATACCCAGATACAAGTACACTTACATATACTAAGATACAAGTACACTTACATATACCCAGATACAAGTACACTTACATATACCCAGATACAAGTACACTTACATATACCCAGATACAAGTACACTTACATATACCAAGATACAAGTACACTTACATATACCCACATACAAGTACACTTACATATACTAAGATACAAGTACACTTACATATACCCAGATTCAAGTACACTTACATATACCCAGATACAAGTACACTTACATATACCCAGATACAAGTACACTTACATATACCCAGATACAAGTACACTTACATATACCCAGATACAAGTACACTTACATATACCCAGATTCAAGTACACTTACAGATACCAAGATACAAGTACACTTATATATTTGACATTAGAATTAAACAGCACTAAATAGGGATATATTCTGTTTCCTTATGTCGTTTTTAGATCGCTTGTGCAGTACCTCAAGGGGGCATCTCAGGTCTTGTATTTTTTGGGGGCTGCTGTAAATATTTTCAAACTTCTCGTAGGAATTCATGTTAATATTATACACAGGAATGAAGCAGTATTTATGTGTATTATTATTATTATTTTAATTGGTAACACGATTAAGCATTCTGAATGTGAGAGTTTAAATATGTTAAATGAAGCCAATAGAATAATAAATGCCATAATTGCTTCCAAATATGACATGTTTAAGATTCATGTCCACGTATTTTAATGTAGATTTTTTTTTAACTCTTCTAGTATTAAGAACTTATAGGAATATATCAAGGCAAAAATGCACTGAAAACACGTATTGAAAAGGCAAATTATAAACAGGATTCCATCGTTCCCTCCGTCCATGTTTAGTCGCACCGTATGTTACTTTCGACCTAATTAAACTGTGTGTGTGTGTGTCTGTGTGTGTGTGTGTGTATGTGTGTGTGTGTGTCTGTGTGTGTGTGTGTGTGTATGTGTGTGTGTAAGTCAGAACCGAACACAGACTTGGTGCCCCGAGTGGTTGAGAGGTCATAAGGTTATCGTACTGAAGGGGTTAAGTCATTGTACTAAGAGGATTCAAATCATCATACTCAAGGGTTTATAAAGTGAATCAAGTCCCCTAACGTGGTATAATATAAGGCTGGTTTATAAGGTTATTAAAGTATAAGACTCTTCAGGTAGACTCGGGTAGTGTAGGAGCAGCCACATCTGATCTACCTGACCTACTTCTTAAAGTTGAATAACTCAATACAGTACCAGGTTGTATAAGTTTTCCAAATACCTGTTCAAAATATTTTAGTTCAATTCGTCTGTTCAAAATATTAGTTCAAATTGTTTGTTCAAAATATTAGTTCAAATTGACTGTTCAAAATATTAGTTCAATTCTTCTGTTCAAGTTGTTCATTGAGAAGTATTTGACTTATCCTCACCTACTCCCTTACATCTCGGTCCTCACTCCAACTCCCACCCCTCTCACCCCCTCTCACCCCTTTCCCTAACCCACTCAAAATTTCCCCCTGGTTCCCCTCCCCTTGTGACCTCACCCTCACCCCCCTTTCCCCCCTTAAGCACCATTAACGTCAGGTTAAGCCTTAAAGGAGTATAAAAACCTGTATTCACCCCTTCCTCTCCGTGCAACATTATGCTGCTTCCCTCTCCCTCCTTTACCCCCCTTCCCTCCTTTCCTCCTCTCCTCTCCTTACCAGCCACCTTTCCCTTTCTCCTTTCCCTACCTTTATCATCCATCTTTCCCCTCCTCCTTTCCCTGCCCTTACCCCTTCCCTCCCTCTCTCTTCCCTAACCATCCCTCCCTCCTTTCCTGTCTTTCCCTCTCCCTTGCTTCCACTTACCTCCTTCCTTTCCCTGCTCCTCCCATCCCTAACCCCTGCTCCTCTCCCGACTTTTACCCCCCCTCTATCCCCCTTCCTACCTCCTCTACCCCGCCTCTAACACCTCCCTACCCTTTCTCTCCTCCTACCCCTCACCCAACTCTACTCCCACTCCCTCTTCCCTACCCCCTCTCCCAAGCCTCCTACCCCTCTCTCTCCCCTTTCTGCTCTCTCCCCACACCTACCTCTTTCCCCCTCCCCCTCTCCCGCCTCACCCACCTCCCACCTACTCTACCCCACCTCCCACCCCTCTCTACCCCACTCTCACCCTACTCTACCCACCTCCCACCCCTCTCTCTCCCCACCTCCCACCCTACTCCCCCACCTCCCACCCACTCTACCCCTCTCCCACCCTCTCTACCCCACCTCTCACTTGCTCTACCCACCTCCCACTCCTCTCTACCCCGCCTCTCATCCCTCTCTACCCCACCTCCCACCCCTCTCTGCCCCCCTCTCACCTGCTCTACCCCACCTCCCACCCCTCTCTCGCGCCTCTCCCCCCTCCTTCTACGTATATATGCAGAGAACATTTCATTAGTATTCAGATGAAGGCTCAGGTTTAGTTTTCCTGTCTTTTGTCCAGTGTTTTTAAAAGCTGACGACCTGACTGAATAGACTGGCAGGGTTATGTGACGATCTAGGATGGTTATGTGATGATCTAGGAGGGTATGTGACGATTCAGGAGGGTTATGTGACGATCTAGGAGGGTTACGTGACGGCACGGCTAGGGGTTATGCTACATTCTAGTAGGGTTATGTGATGATCCAGGGGGGTTACGTGACTTGGTCTAGGAAGGTTATGCTACAATCTAGGAATCTGGGAGGAGTTTATGTGATGATCTAGGAGGGTTACGTGACGGCTAGGAGGGTTAGATGGAGGGTTATGACGGCTAGGATCTAGGAGGTTACGTGACGGCTAGGAGGTTATGTATGATCTAGGAGGGTTACGTACGGCTAGGAGGGTTATGTTATGATCTAGGAGGTTACACATTAGGAGGGTTGTGACTGGAGGGTTATGTGATGATCTAGGATATTAATTTTGTTTACCTACTTTTAAACTTCCTAAGCTGGACAGCACACACACACACACACACACACACACAGACAAACACACACCACACACACACACACACACACACACACACACACACACACACACACACACACACACACACACACACACACACACACACACACACAATTATAAAAGACTCTTCATCCACCCATTACTCCACCAATATACAACATATTCTTCTAACAAACATACTAATGAAAGGAACTATACACAATATATCTCCCCTCTTAACCCATTGTTATTTTGAGGTGTCATAAAATCGATGTGTGTGTGTGTGTGTGGAGAACTAAGAGTGTAGTTAATGGGGTGCCCGTGTTGTTGTTGTGAGATGGCTGATGCAGTGTCTTCTTGAAAAGTGGTGGGGGAGGGTGAGAGAGTGAGAGGAGAGATAGGGAGAGGGAGAGTGTGGGGTGAGGGTGGAAACAGGAGAAGTGGGTGGGGAAAAGAGAGAGGAGAGGGTAGGGTGCTTGTGTGTGTGTGTGTGTGGCTATGGACGTGTGTGGGGAGGTGCATGTTGGCCTGTGTGTGTCTGTGTGTGTGTGTGTGTGTGTGTGTGTGTGTGTGTGTGTGTGTGTGAGGTAGGGAACTAAGAGGTGTAGTTAATGAGGGTCTTGCCCGTGTTGTTGTTGTGAGATGGTGATGCAGTGTCTTCTTTTAGTAATTAGAGAGGGAGGGGTGAGAGAGGGGAAGTGAGAGGGAGAGAGATGGGGGGGGAGAGCAGGGGGAGAGGAGGGGTGTGGCTATGTGGACGTGTGTGGGGGAGGGTGTGTGTGTGTGTGTGTGTGTCTGTGTGTGTGTGTGTGTCTGTGTCTGTGTGTGTGTGTGTGTGTGTGTGTGTGTGTGTCTGTGTGTGTGTGGGGTAGGGAACTAGAGGTGTAGTTCAGGGTCTTGCCCGTGTGTTGTTGTTGTGAGATGGTGATGCAGTGTGCTTCTTTTAGTAATTAGAGGGAGGGGGTGGGGAGAGGGGAGGTGGGAGGGAGAGAGATGGGGGAGGCAGGGGGAGGAGGGAGAGTGTGTAGCTATGGACGTGTGTGGGGAGGGGTGTGTGTGTGTGTGTGGCTGGACGTGTGTGGGGGAGGGTGTGTGTGTGTGTGTGGCTGTGGACATTGTGTGCAGGAGGGTGTGTGTGTGTGTGTGTGTGTGGCTGGACGTGTGTGGGGGAGGTGTGTGTGTGTGTGGCTGTGGACGTGTGTGGGGGTGTGTGTGTGTGTGGCTATGGACGTGTGTGGGGGAGGGTGTGTGTGTGTGTGTGTGTGTGTGTGTGTGTGTGTGTGTGTGTGTGTGTGTGTGTGTGTGTGTGTGTGTGTGGCTATGGACGTGTGTGGATATGGGGAGAGAGAGAGATGGAAAATAACCTTAGTTCTGCCTTAACTATAATAGAGACGTGCTTCTCGCAGTCTGGAATGAACATTATGGTATGGAATCTCATTTTCCATGAGATTTTCGACCCTAAGTTCATCCCCGTGAAGAATCGAGTCATATGTAACTTAAATGTTATTGTTATTGGACGTTGGTTTTATTTTTCACCTTAAATTAGTAAATAGAACATCTGACATCTTCATCTTGTAAACTTTTTTTTAATCTAGAACTGAAGTTAGAAATCAATTACGTAACACGGACAAATAAAATTCTTCTATTCTGTTATTAGTCACATAAATTGTGGTTTATTTGCAGAAAGAGTGTGGTATTTGAGGAACATGACCTATACACACTAATTATTGGAACTTGTCTGTGGTGGCGACCTTAGGCCCTGGATTCTGAAAGACTCGTATAGATATTTTTTCCCTCTTTATCTCCGGATTATGAGATCTCGTCCAGCTACGGCAGTTTCAATAAATTTCGGCGCCACTATTGTCAGTTATTTTTGTGTCCTAGTTTAAATTGAGATAATTAAGGCTCAGGTCTCCAGTCAAAGTGAAAAATTGACTAAAAAACGTCTAATAACGAGCGCGCTGTTACCCGGAGCATCAAAGGTTCTTACGTTCAATTTCTCCCCAACTGGATGTGAGAACGTATCTAAATTACCCAATCAAATGACAACATAAAGAGAGTCGGGGAAAATAGCATCGAAATTACAGTAAACTTAAGTAAGATAAGTTGTGTGTCTGGGGAGGGGGGGGTTGTGTGTCTGGGGAGGGGGTTGTGTGTATATGGGGAGGGTTGTGTGTCTGGGGAAGGTTATGTGTTGTCTCAGGGGGTTGTGTTGTCTGGGGTGGGGTTGTGTATCTCTGGGGAGGAGGTTGTGTGTGTGTCGGGGGGGTATAAGGCGTAGGAATGCGTGTGGTAGCAGTCGAGGATGTAAAGGTGAGGTAAGAACGACAAAGAAATGCGGTGTACTATTATTGATGACTCCGCCAAGACACGCCACCCCGGTGTAAATGTCATGACATTTATCAAAACATTGTATGGTGTGGTGTGGTGTGTGTGTGTGTGTGTGTGTGTGTGTGTGTGTGTGTGTGTGTGTGTGTGTGTGTGTGCGTGTGTGTGTGTGTGTGTGACCGGCATTTTGCATACACAAGTTCATCAAATGATCGACGATAATATCTACATGTAAACAGCTATATAACAATTATTATACAGACCACAGTGAAGGGTGAAGGACACTACAGTAGACGTCTGGCACATCACCACACCTGAACCTATGTTGTGGATATAAACCAACATTAATTTTCTGCAGACCTTGTGATGTTGTTCGTACAGCGACCTTACACTAGTCTGCAAACAACCTCATACAAGCAATTACAACTCTTTTCTACAACTCGCTGGCTGACGGATTCAAATTAATGCTTCTCTCTCTCTCTTTTTCTCATTCAAATATTCACAACATTTATTCAGGTATAAGTTGACGTGGAAGTATTTTGGTTAAACTTCATCTGGTATTTAATGTCACTGGGATTTAGTCTTTTAACGAGTCATCTATTTTTTTGGTATGGTAAAGCTTGGCCGTGTTGTGCTCCGGGTCATGGCAGGGTGGACAGTGCTTTAATAAGTGTGTATGAATGTTTTGAAGTTTTTCACTATATTTCTAGGTTAAAGTCACATTATTACTCTGTGTATAGAATTATATTAAGTGAATAGTTTGTATACAATGGGTATTTGATACAGTCACAACGTGGGGGATTACTGTACGTGTTCTGGTAAGGCTGAAGAGAATTTTCTGATTATGATTTTATGTTATATCGTGTATAATCAAGCTTTCTTTAATACATATATTCTTAATGTACAAGAGATAGTTTGCTGTCGTGTTGAAGTTAATAGAATCAGGTACACTACACCAGGTGAAGAGCTTTAAATAAGCTGAAATACTGTATAAGTGACCCAGGTGATGGGATATAAATTATTGGCGGGAGGCGTCTAGCAGTAATAAGGTGTTGTCATCACACGAGTCGCTGTTGGAATCCATTAACAAGATCTGGATTATACGTGAATACACAACACTCGCCAGCAGTCGCCGCCCGAGACCACCTCTGGGGGTGTCATATTGTTAGCTCCCTCCCTCCCTCATGCTCAAGGTTTAGATATTATTTTTTCCTCGTAACTTGGGATAAGAGAAAGCATCGTGATACGGTAGATTTACAACGTAATTTCGGGTCCACGATGCTCAAAGGGCCCATTACGTTTTTTTTTGTTAGTTTTTTGTCGCAGTTTAGAATGAGAGAACGTTCCTCCGTATGATACATCCTCAGTGTAATTCCGACACAATATAAGTTATGTCTTTGTTGGAGCCCAAGTGAGCCAGTTGAATGCGTTGTTATATTTTCTAATTAATAATAAAAAATAAATAAAAATAACACTTGAATCTGTCCGGGTCCCTTTAAACGATATTTCCACCACCTTATATTTTGTCATGATTTAAGAGAACCAGAGAGAAGCTTTGTTATGACTCGCGTTTATTTCAGGCATGGAGTGTATGTTTGTACAGTGTGTTTACCTTGACGGCAGCTGAACGACCTGACACGGCTGCAACCATCTTTTACCTTCGTCTTATTTAATAGTATATTGATAAAAGGTATATACATGGTTTTTATAGCCTGTCATATCTTAAAAGCGGCTCCATTAAGGTCATTTTTGTACTAATACTTTAGAAAACTCTCCATAAGGCTCTCGTGCAGCGCTCTGTTCTTAGCCAAACTTATCAGTGTGTTTTGTGTGAGTGTCGACAAACTGTTTATAATTTGGTTAAGTTAAGAATTATGAAAGTTACGTTAAATCAGGTTGCAAATTATAAAAGTTATATCTGTTAAGTTACAAAATATAAATACTCAGGTTAGGTTAGGTTATGAGAGGTTAGGATAGATTAGGTTAGGTTAGGATAGGTTTGGTTAGGTTATGGAAGGTTAGGTTATGGAAGGTTAGGTTAGGTTAGGTTAGGTTGGACAATATGTTAACTCACCCACACCTCACTCTTGTACTGTCCATCATTTAAACAGACGAATTTCGATAATTTCCTCACCATTGACGTAATTCCAGCAAGGTACAAAAAATGTTGTACACTGTGGAGCAAATGTTTATAAGACCATAACAGTTATAACATTATAACGGTTACAGTAAAATAACGCTTATAACACAATTACCTTTATGGCGCTATAACACTTGTAACACCAGGTCGTTAGTTTAAAGGTTCGGATTCATTCACATAACACCACCATCACCAACAACAACAACAATATTATACCTGGGATTCGTCCACACCACCACAACAACAACAACAACAAAATCATACCCGGGATTCATCCACGTAATAACAACAACACCATACCCGAGATTCATCCACGTAACAACAACACCATACCCGAGATTCATCCACGTAACAACACCATACCCGAGATTCATCCACGTAACAACAATAGCTTACCTGGGATTCATCCTAATGCAACAACACCATACCCGAGATTCATCCACGTAACAACACCATACCCGAGATTCATCCACGTAACAACAATAGCTTACCTGGGATTCATCCACGTAATAACAACAATAACAGAACCAAACGTGGTCTGTTTTCCCGGATTTGATCTTTGAATAATTTATTTTGTTTCCAGTAGGGGCAGAGTAGCCTGTGATGTCGCTCTGCAAAGTCTCGCTGCATCGTAATGTTACACGAGAGTAAACTGTCGGTAGGTAGTGAACCGCTACTGCATTGTTTACCTGTGTACAAGTCCTTTATCTTTCAGGGTATGTTCATGGTATTAAAGACATATACTGGACATGATGAAGGAAATTGATAAGTTAGGTTAGAATAGGTTAGGTTAGGCTCGGATTCGGGTAAAGTTGGTTAGGTTAGGTTAGGCTTGGGGTACAGTAGGTTAACTAAAGATAGGTTAGGTTAGGAGTGAGTTAAATCAGGTTCAGGGATAGGTTAGATATAGGTTTAGAGTAGCTTAGGTTCAGGTTAGGTTAGACTAGGCTTGGGTTACAGTAGGCTAACTAAAAATAGGCTAGGGGTGAGTTAAGTCAGGTTCAGGGATAGGTTCTTTTATAGGTTTACAGCAGCTTAGGTTTACGTTAGTTTAGGTTTAGGTTAGGTTAGGTTAAGGATGTTTCAACGTCTATTTCAATCACATAGTAAATTCTCTCTTTTGCAGGCAGTACGTACGGGTGTTAATAGTTGTATGGCTAAGAGAAATTCTTTATCCAATACAAACTTAAAATATTTACGTAGTTGGAGAAAATCTTGTGAAGTATTTGGCTGTTTACAAGTTACGGCGGTGGGAATGTTGGAAGCTGCTGTGTGAGGTGCAGCTGTGTGGTGGTGGTGAAGCTGCAGGTGTGTTGTAATGTGTTGAAGTATTGTGTGTGAAGCTGAAGCAGTGTGGTGGTGGTGAAGCTGCACTTGTGTTGTAATGTGTTGAAGTATTGTGTGTGAAGCTGAAGCAGTGTGGTGGTGGTGGTTTCTCTCAATTTATTCATCGGTTTATTGATTCCTCTGAAAACAGCGGTAAGGCGAGCAATTATCTATGTTCCAAACTTCTTTTTTTCGTTGCATTAGTCAGGCCTGTATCTAAGCATTCCTGAGTGACTGACTAAACTATTTTTCCACGAGATTCCTGTGTGTGTGTGTGTGTGTGTGTGTCTGTCTGTCTGTCTGTCTGTCTGTCTGTCTGTCTGTCTGTCTGTCTGTGTGTGTGTGTGTGTTATTCATCTCATACAGACATCACGGCGCCCGGCTAGCCCCAAACAGTGACACAAGAATGAAGCGATAGACCTCTTCTGTAACACGTAAACAAAAAGATAAATAAATGATAAGAAAACGAATAGTTAGCGAAAAGGAAATAAAAAAAAATCGTGAAATGGGAATAAAGGAAGAAAATAAATAAATAAATAAAAGAATTAAATCGTAAAAAAAAGAGAGGAAACGTTAGTAAGAAATCGTGAGAAATCCATAAATTATATATATAGAAAATATCGTTATTAAAAGACTACATAAAATATAGCCCAAAAAATCTTTAAAAAAAAATCATTAGAAAAAAAAGACCAGATGAAAATAAAAGATGATAAAGGAAAAACTATTACGGTGGTGATAAGAAAAGTAAATAAGAGACTCACTTTGACACATTCGCTTCACATCCGCCAAAGAGAAACAATAACAATAGACCAGA
This sequence comes from Homarus americanus, assembly GCF_018991925.1. Lineage (NCBI taxonomy): Eukaryota > Metazoa > Arthropoda > Malacostraca > Decapoda > Nephropidae > Homarus > Homarus americanus. The sequence continues at coordinate 182,966 of NW_024723893.1, read as the reverse complement.
ATATACGTCTCTTTCTTCCGTCTCTTTCATCTCAAAATCGTTTTATTTTTCTCTCTTTTTTTTTGGTCATTTTTATTTCAGAACTTTTGTAGTTTTTGTCTTATCTTAAAACTTTTGTATTTTTGTCTTATCTCAAAGCTTCTATATTTTGTTTCATTTATCTCAAAACTATTATATATTTTGTCTCATTTATCTCAAAACTTCTATATATTTTGTGTCTCGTCTGTGAGTCGTCCCGATCACAATCTCAACAAAATGTGTAGAAAGAACAGGGAGAAAAGGCCACAGTTTCTCGCACTTCGCCGCACTTTGTTTAAGATTTACTGAAGTGGAGTGAGGGAGGGAAGGAAGAAAGAGGAGAGGAAAGGGGTGAATAGGGAGGGGGAAGGTGTGGAAAGGGGTGAATAGAGGGGAGATGGGGTGAATAAGAAGGGGGAAGGGGTGGAGACTGGTGAATAGGGATGGGAAGGTCGTCGAAAAAGGGGTGAATGGGTTAGGGAAGGTGAGGAAAAGGGTGAATCAGAGGGGGAAGGAAGCAAAAAGTGTGTGTGTGTGTGTGTATGTTTGTAGTGTGTTTGTAGTGTGTGTGTGTGTGTGTGTGTGTGTATGTTTGTAGTGTGTGTGTGTATGAGAAAGAAGGTCAAGGTAGAGTATGGTGGAAACACATGTTGGATGATGATGATGATGATAATAATAATGATAATGATGATGATGATGATGGTGATGATAATAATGATAATGATGATAATAATGATGATAATAATGATGATGATAATAATGATGCTGATAATGATGATGATAATAATGATGATAATAATGATGATGATGATGAAAAAATCTCAAACTTTTCACCCAGACTTTTTTACCACAAGGCCTCCCCCACACCTGAAACAATTACACCACAATTAGCTTCTTTTTTTTTTTTACCCCAACTAGCGGCCATGTCCGATATTTATGCCCGGTATTACCCGTAATAGCCGGTTAACTCACCACGTGTGCCGGTCGATAACTTTCTTTGATCCGGTATCCGTCTTTCACCCTTCACTCGCTTTTTACGGATAAAAAAATGACATTAAATAAATCCGCTTTGACTATGGTGAAATATGTGTAAAATTCTATTCCTGTTTCTTTTTATAAGTCAATAAGTATTAGTGTGTATATTTCTACCTGTCTGTGTCTGTCTGTGTCTGTCTGTCTGTCTATCTATCTATCTATCTATCTATCTATCTATATCCTGAGTTCCCATGAAATATACATAGGGGCTCTATTGTGTACCTTAGGAAGATGAAAGGTCATTGAGGGGGTTTATGCAGAGAGAGAGAGAGAGAGAGAGAGAGAGAGAGAGACAGAGAGAGAGTCACAAGGGACAAATAGACACACCAATATATTCTATCATTTTATATAACTGTAGCCAATACAGTATAATACAAAATAATTCACTTACACACAATTACTCTTAATTAAAATATCATCAAACATTACACACGATCAACTGTATTAAGATAATCCCTTATATTTATACAACAACAACAACAAAAACAACAAAATATGAACTGTGATATTTTAATGTAAAGTTGTATCAATTATTTTCTATTTTTAAGTTTTTTTTCTGAGTCTATTTTATACATGGTAATAAATCCCTCAAAACTGTTTAATATCTTCCATCAGTTAGGTAAGGAAAGGCGGGTATTGGGTTGATTATTATATGAAGCCAATGTGGATAGTCAAGAGCTGATCATTGGTTACGTTGAATTATACTTGGTAAGGAAAAATAATCCCTCGTGTGCGTTTAACATCCATCAGTGAAGTAAGGTTAAGTGGGTGTTGGTACTGACTAAACCCAGAGAGGTCCCACATGGTTCACAAACAACCTTTAGTCAGGTCAGTTAAGGTGGGTATCTCACTGTCTGAACCCGCCCACCTTCACCTCTTTCCCACCATCACCCCTACCCCCTCTTTCTCACCCCTCACCTCTACCGCCCCTCATCCCTACCGCCCTCATCCTTACCCTCCTCACCCCTACTCCCCTCACCCCTACTTCCCTCATCCCTACCCTCCTCACCCCTACCCCCCCTCACCCCTACCCTCCTCACCCCTCTTCCCTCCCCACCCCCTCCTCCCTCTTACCTTCACCCCCCCTCACCCCTCACCCTACTCTATTACCTCCCTACCCCGCCTTCACCCCTATCCCCTCACCGTACCCCTCTCACCCTTACCACCTCACCCTTACCCCACCCCTGCTCCCCCTCACCCCTCCCTCACTCTACCCTCCTAAATGCACCTCTAACAATACCATAATGTAACTGTATTTTAAAACGATCCCAAAGGCATTATATAACATCAATTATCTTATAATAAAAGTCTTTTTCTCTTAAAAAAAAAGAAAAATAAGAAAACAAGAACAAAAAAGACGCCAAATTGACACAAACAAAATCGTAGTAAATATAGGATGGTGATGGTGTTAACTACCTTGGTGTTAAGAGCTTGTAGGATGATGTCACTTAAACCAGCTTAGTGTTAATAGCTTGTAGGATGATGTCACTTAAACCAGCTTAGTGTTAAGAGCTTGTAGGATGATGTCACTTAAACCAGCTTAGTGTTAAGAGCTTGTAGGATGATGTCACTTAAACCAGCTTAGTGTTAATAGCTTGTAGGATGATGTCACTTAAACCAGCTTAGTGTTAAGAGCTTGTAGGATGATGTCACTTAAACCAGCTTAGTGTTAAGAGCTTGTAGGATGATGTCACTTGAATCATCCTAACGTGTTTGTATTAGCATATAGGATGATGCACATGGCTTTATCATCCTCGCCAGCTTTATGTAAAACCTCCATGGAACGAATTATATAGAGATGAAAGTCCGTTATATCGAGGGTCCGTTAGATGTAAAACCTCCATGTAACGAATTATATAGAGATGAAAGTCCGTTATATCGAGGGTCAGTTAGATGTAAAACCTTCATGTAACGAATTATATAGAGATGAAAGTCCGTTATATCGAGGGTCCGTTAGATGTAAAACCTCCATCTAACGAATTATATAGAGATCAAAGGCCGTTATATGTAAAATCTCCATCTAACGGATTATATGGAGATAGAATTCCGTTATATGGAGGTTTCACTGTAATACTAATATCCCATTATTCTTGTATAGTCAAATTTTACACACTTATAGCAATGTTTATATACAGTATACTATAACATATTATTCTACACTGAGCCATTTAATTAATCAACGTTGCATTATATTAGATCACAAGAGGAGGTCTTTACGTGGTAGATTCCGTCTAATTAATTATACAACCATGGGATGTTATTTTCCACCATTTGTTAAATTTGGATTATGTAGAATTAATTGTATTGTTAAATGTTTGTTTGTTGGTGTGATTTTTATTGTTTTTTTATTTCGCGATGTTTTTTGTTCAGGCAGGTGGGGTTATGTAGAGGTTTTGGGGTCTGTTTGTCCTGATGTCTGACTTCTTTTGCCTTTAGTAATTCGGGAAATACTTCATTGGTGAATTTAATTTATTCTAACTGGCTAAGTTTGACCCAACCAATCCTAGCCTAACATATTTCTTGCATTTCACTTCATGTCTAACATAACATAACCTAACCTGGCCTAACATAACATAACCTATTTCTTCTAGCTAACATAACAACCCTAACCTAGCCCCTAGCCCTAACTTCTTCAGCCTAACCCTATTTGTGCTTTTTAACATAACCTAACCTGGCCTAACATAACATAACATATAACCTAACCTGACACAGCTTCCCTATTTCTTATAACCTATTAAAACATTAAATCAACCAAATCCAACTAACTCACTCTCTCTTTCTTCCATGCCATCTCCTCACTTTATAGCTTTGTTCCTCTTCCCCCCTCTCCTTCCCCTACCATTACCTCCTCTTCTTCTCCCTCCTATCACCTTCCTCCTTCCCCCCTCCCCTTCTCCTTTCCCCTCCTCAACCTCTTTCTCCATCTCCTTCCTTCCCTCTGCCGTCTTCCCTCTCCCTCTCCCCCCATCCTCTCTATCCTCCTCTCCCTCTTCTACCTCCTCTCCTATCCTCCCCTCTCCACCTGCCCCCCTCTCCCTACCTCTCCCTCTCTTTACCTGCCCCCCCTCCCCTACCTCCTCTCCCCTATCCTCCCCTCTCCCCCTGCCCCCCCCTCCCCTACCTCTCCCCTGTCCTCCCCTCTTCTCCACTGCCCCCCACTTCCTCCTCTCCCTATCCTCCCTCTCCACCACCCCCCCTCTCCCTTACCTCCTCCCTACTCTCTTTACCTGTCCCCTTCCCCACCTCCCTCTCCCTATCCTCCCCCTCTCCACCTTTGCTTACTTACCCCTTCATGTCACCAGGTTGTCACTTCACTTAGCATCTCTCTCAAGGCAATAACCGAATTGTGTACAGAAATAATTATAGTCTGGGCCATAAACAGTCACTCGATGCTCCCAGTCAAACACCAGTCACGCCTGTCAGTTATATATAAAAAAAAAGCTCACTAACACGCCCCGGTTTAGCTTTCAGCCACTCAAAATACAGTTGGATAAGCTTAAACTGCTTTTCAAAGCTTTCTGTCAAATCACGATTCTATGTATATATACATAGCTAATACTGTTACGAATACTGTTATGTAAATACGTTGATTGATATTGGTGTATGTGTGTGTGTGTGTGTACGTGTGTGTGTGTGTGTGTGTGTGTGTGTGTGTGTGTGTGTGTGTGTACGTGTGTGTGAGATATTTTCATGTAAATGTCACGCAGGTGTGGGTAGAAATACTGCTTTATTCAAAAACTCAAAGTCTCCACCTGCCTGCGACAATGTTGTTCTGGCTACTCTCCTCTCTCTCTCTCTCTCTCTCTCTCTCTCTCTCTCTCTCTCTCTCTCTCTCTCCTCTCTCTTTCCATCCAAATCCGTTTTGTGTGTCTTTATAGCCATGACTTTGCATATGCCCATCTATACACATACTTATCCACCTACCCACATTCTACCCCACCTTAATCACCTACCACCTATCAATCCACCAAACCCACCTACCAATCCACCTACCCACCTACCAATCCACCTACCCACCTATCAATCCACCTATCCACCTACCAATCCACTTACCTACCTACCTATCCCACCCACCCACCTGTGTCTGTCCCTTTGCTTCACCGCCACCCAGCCAGTGTTACCAACGTCCCCATAGTGAGAAAGGAAGAGGTAAATGGAGACCTATTGGACTGTAGTAGGAGTTGTACACAATTCTCGCCCTTAGTCGTAAAATGGTAACGCTGCTCCCCCGTAAAAAAAAGTGTTGGAACGGCCGCAGTCCACCGAGCGTACATAAAAGTCTTCTGAAGATACAATGGCTCGTCCTTGTGTGTATTTACCTTTAAAACTAGGAGGGCGAAATACGGGGTCCCCCATGAATTGTGTGTCTCTCTCTCTCTCTCTCTCTCTCTCTCTCTCTCTCTCTCTCTCTCTCTCTCTCTCTCTCTCTCTCTCTCGTACCGAAAACCCCCATCAAGAGTCGCCATGTTAGTTATAATGTTGAATATCAAAGTTAATGAAGTTAATTACTTTTAACTTTAATTACTTATTTACGATGTATTTAAACACTATATAATATATATTTTTTTTATTTCTACACTTACACTTATAAGCGTTTACACTTGTACACATTTACAAATTTCACTTAATTTACACTTTTACACTTCATGTTTTACATTTTACACTTATATTTTAATAAAGTGTAAATGTATAAAAGTCTAGAGTGTAAGTGTATAAAGTTTGAGTATAAAGTGTAAAGTGTGAGTGTATGAAGTGTAAAGTGTGAGTGTATAAAGTGTAAAGTGTGAGTGTATAAAGTGTAAAGTGTGAGTGTATAAAGTGTAAAGTGTGAGTGTATAAAGTGTAAAGTGTGAGTGTATAAAGTGTAAAGTACAGAAGATAAAGCAGATACGCCAAGTCAACTTTTCTCGTGGTATTTCTGTGTCTGCCGCAAGAGGAAAGTGTTCACTATTTTGTGCTCTTTCTCACCCTCCACTTGAAGCAGGAACGCTGTGTGTCATGTGTGTGTGTGTGTGTGTGTGTGTGTCGTGTGTGTGTCGTGTGTGTGTGTGTCATGTGTACCTTTGTATATACTGTATATGTATGTGTGAGTGTTTGTATGTTTGTGACAATTACGTTTGTATATGTGTTTGCATGTGAGGTTGTGTATGTTGTATATATGTTTATGTGTGTGTGTGTGAGTTAATGTGCATTTTGTGTGTGTATGTGTGTTTGTTAGTGTGTGAGTGTATGTGTCCTCCCCCAGCCGGACTGACACACCCCTTACAGCCTTTGAAAAATAATTCGTGACACGTCTGTCCGGATGTCTGACCACACACCAACAACGAATTCACAAACACAAAAGGAAATATTAATACATAATATAATCAAACATAAATATAAAATTCAGGTAGAGTTACATAGGATGATTTGGGCCGTATTCGTTGTGTTTGTATCTGGAAACATTCAAAATAATGTTGATTTTTTTATGTTTAACCCATATGAAGAGACGGAACGTATATATTTAAATGATGTAGTAGTTTCTTACCCCACAAACTACCGGTGTGTTAATTCTTACAATGTTTACGACCGTCTGTAAACACTAAACATCCTTAGGTCTTGTAACTATAATACCAAATGTTTTTGAATCTATTTGTAGGTGTTTGTTACTCGCAGGTGTACGGACTAATGTACACCCGGGTCAAAGGTTTACTCCCTCCTACACTGAAGCAGCATTGACCCCCAAATGAGATGAAACAACACACCCGGACCAGCCGTGTTAAGTAAGTTCGGAGACTCATTCTGTGACTCAATTTCACCAAGGGGACCGAACTTTTGTCCGCGACTCTACAGAGCGCGACAGACGTACAGACGGACGCACATATAGACGGGCAGTTGGCATTCCCGTGGCGCCTTTCTGGGACAGCTCGGCTGCAAAATAACTCCCCACAGCCTGAGTGACGCGCCACTCACACCCTCTGAAAAAATTTGTTCCACACGTCTGTCTGAATGTCTGGGTACAAAGTAATAGCAGTCACATATATTCTGAATTTCAGTGCAAATACATGTATAAAGTACATGTAAATGGTTGCTGTAATTAGTACAGGTAAAGTTATTATTGTATTATAAGTCATGCCTACACATGTGTCTAATGAATGTGTACCTAAATTTTGAGTCAATGTATTAATCTCTCATTCATAAAGTAATTACAAACTCGTATATTCAGGTATAAATATATGTTTTAATAATGAGAGTAAAGTCCTGTATGTAGAGTTTTATATAATTCTGGTAAGTAACTTCACTACACGTTACCTACCATGAGTATTTGCGCACACACATATGACAGAATATTGTTGAATATTTCTCTCACTTTTCCTTAATTCATCCATAAATTGGTGCCTTATGATGTTCCTTATTTAATATAAACAAGATTGTAGGTTATACATCCACGAGGCTTTTCACTCCTTACACACTTCACATCTCAGAATTCATTCATATAATAATGCAAATAGAAAAAAATATTCTTGAGGTTTTTAGATCAATAAAAATCTATATGTCTCAGTGAGTCTTTTTCACAAGATAAGATGGCGTTATTCACACTTAAAACAAGTATATATATATACATATATCTGGCTGTATGACCTTCAGAGCTCTCTAGGTCTCGGGAAGTCATTCAGAAAACGAATCGTTTTTATTTACATTTGACATGAGTATAAATGAACAGCCTTGAGTCTTCTGGAACTAAAAGATTTACACATTTCAAAACATTCCTTCACGAGCTGTTTACCAAGTTATTTCTATACACTTAACACAAGTGTAAACACGCGCTATTGACGACCTCCACGCACTGCCAGACACAACACCGTTCACCAACAAAGACGGCTCTTATGGTTTTTTGTTTTTGTTTTTTTTACGGGCATTAGCCCATCGGGCACAGGTCACTGACCCACATCGGGCCTGGGGGGGTGAAAATTTAATAATGATAATAACAACAACAAAAATAATAATAATAATAATAATAATAATAAAGAACCATAGAAAAATCATTCAATACCCTGTAGTGAGAAACAATATATGTATATTGTGTTGTCAATAGTAGGAGAAACAATTGAGACCCTGCAATTGAGTGTAAATGAGGCAGAAGTCAGATCAGCAACCTGGGACTTTGTCACAATTTTTGTGATGCCATATGGCAGCAGGGTCTACCATTAGACAACACATTATGCTTCCAATATCTTCCCAAGCGGCAGTACCTCCCTGTTGTGCGTCTTGCCCTTCCCTCCCCCTCTCTCTTAAATCCTCTCCACCCTCTTCCTTCCCTCCTCTCTCTCCTCCTCTTCTTTCCCATTCCTACATACACCACTTCTTACTGTATTCCCATTCTTTCTCTCCCACTCCCGCTCTGTTCCCTTTCTACCAATCACTTCTTCTCTCTCAGAGTCCTTCCTGCATTCTTCCCCTTGCCACCAGCAAGCGTCCATGCCCCCCCCCTTCCTCATGCCACCAGCAGATGCTCCTTCCTCCACCTACCACCAGCAGGTACCTGTTTCCTCCCTTTACCACCAGCAAGCCCCACCACCTCCCTGCCACCACTCCACTACCCGGACACAACATTTGTCAGGGGCAGTCGTCGTCATATGCTTCTTCGCGCTTTAATCAGTCATCTCCTGTCGCGGCTCTTAAGACCTCTTGGTTTTCTGAATATTCCTCGTTGCTACTGAAGCCTTGTCACTGTGGCCGAAGCCTTATATATATTACTGAAACCTTGGCTTTTTTTTTAAGTCATGTCGGTTTTTGAAGTAATACCATTGTTTCTGAAGGTTTGTTGCATTTGTTCAAGTCCTTCTGGATGCTCCTGAAGTTTTGTCAAAATTTGTAATGAATGCATCTAACTGGCTCATTTAAGCCTTGACACAAGAATAACAACCCGATTATTGTCGAAATTGAACTGAAATTTTACCGTAAGGAGACGTGCTCTCATAACCCTGGTAGCGGGAAAACATCATGAACGACCCTCTGTGAGCCCAGACCTCGGTTGGACCCTAGTCGACCAGCGTTATGAAACTGGGCAAGAATTTTCGGCACGTTTTTGGCTCGCGTCCCTTGGAAAATATTTCCCATCGTCAGCAGGCCTGGGTCAGAGTTACCAGATGTTCGTGCATTAACTTCTGCTCCAGTATGGAGATGTGAGGACGCATCTAGCCGACTCGCTCACATCTAGTGCGTCTTAGGTAAAGGTTATATGCCAGAGTTCCACGCTCACGTAAAAGGTGTGCACATATAAATCACCCAACACTGTACTCGTGTGGGTAAAAGTCTTGTCTGACGAAATATGAATATATTATTGATAAACAGTTCCAATACTGTAGGAAGAAATTCTTTAAATAATAATAAAGGATTTAGAAGAGGCACTTACTGAGGGTAGCAAAGTCAAAGAAAATAAACGATTAAAATTAAAGTATTCCAATGTAATATAACGTATCTCAATGTGATGATGATGATAATGACAACATTAAAACAGTTATGTTACAGTGTTGCTCACCGGACACCGTCCTGTTCACATTGCTGTTACTGTTGCCTCGGTGGAGTGTACAGTGAGCAACACACACACACACACACAAACACACACACACACACACACACACGTACAAGCACGCCACTGCCTATTTTACCATAATAGAAAGATTTTTAGGGATTGTGATCAGTCTAGCGAGGAGGATGCGATCGTTCAGACCACAGCTGGTTGAGCCGAAGTGAACCTGCTGGCAAGGGATGGCGGCCACTGCGGCTGTCAGTTCTATATTATATTATGAAACAACCAGGTGCAGGTCCCCGCTTTCTCACCTTCAACTCATAAGTGTGACCAGAAGAGTTGAGATTAAACAATAATCTGACCAGTACGATGTATATTTAATATTATTTGCATGTACAGTATAATGAATCCGATTTTCACTATCCCGTGATTTGACCTGACATAACTTTCCTGAGGAACAAAGCCACGCAACACGTCTCTGGTGAGTCAGTTATTTTATGACGACAGAACCAGACATCTGACAGCTAAACTTGTGTACACAGAGTCCAGCAGTAACGGTATAAGCTGTTAAGTAGATAATGGGACTTAGGTCATGTTACGGTATAGCAGGTCCCCTGCTCGGGATAATGGTCATCGTGGTCAACCGATATCATCATTGTACTAACGTTATCAACTGCAGCTGTGAAATTACCTTACCGTGAAATTTTTATTTAATATCTAAAACTTGTTTGATGTGGGTGAAGGTCGGAGTGGGGAGACAAAGGGGGACACAGTTGAGGACTCGCAAACAAGATGTCACGCGGTTTTCGATTCGGGCGAGATTGAAGGATTATTTGGGACACAACTCATAGACCCTGTTCTTTATATAGTGAGTGGGGTGCAGCCTATGAAAGTCTCAAAATTTGTGAATTCGTATTTCAAGGGACCAAAGTTATTTGGAGCTTCCAACAACAGCAGAACTTATAAACCCTTGACTCTTCAGGCTTCCTACGCCCTTAACTCATGAGACATAAAGGCAAAAGCATGAACAGCATGTAACTTCTGTTGAGCACTATAAGCTTAACGATCACTTCACCTTACACAAGGATGTAGGAGGGGGGGGGGTGCAAAAATAAAAAGTGTAGTGTGTTGATGGTGAGAGTGACTCAGGCTGTCCTGTAATACGATACAGTACTGGGAGGTCACAGCCCGTGGCCTCTGTGCATAACGCTTGGTGCTCACACGTGTACTGCCTCCTGGACCCACAGGTACTTACTGCTGCCGACACTTTGTTCTTAAGTGATGAGGAGCGTCCAGTATAGTTACATTAAGATAAAGTACAGACACTAATAGAGACTCGTCTTCTTTCCCGCTGAACTTATTACGGTCGACTATATCCGTCCATCCCTGCCACTGAGGTCCACACACTCTCAGCTACTTCCGATATATTTTCTGCCTTACCGGACTAGTGAACACACCTTTTATACTACGTGACCTGAGCTACGACACCAAAATGGCGGCCAACATGACTGTGCACGTACACTTAAGCTTCTCTCACGTCACGAACATTAACATTATAAACCCTTGAAAATCCTGACACGGGTAAGCGAATAAGAAATAGTAGCCCGCTTTTGTAGCTAATTTTTGGAACGATGATTTTCGACACATCCACTGTAGTATGTTGAAATGTTAAAGAATGTTCCTACTGATGTTTCAAGGATCTACACGTTGATATGTTACAGTCTGGAGCTCATACAGGCTGGTATATTGACGTTTGTAAACATTATCGGTAGATGGTAGACTGACTCATTCATGTTGCAACACTCTCCAGCCTCGTATTATCTACCAGGTCGCTGTTCTTTGCAGTGACAAAACCCAATTATCATTCACTCATAGTTGGTAAAGTCGCCATAAAGAGGAGAAAGAAGTTAGTTTTCATTTTGTTATATAAGTGTTTGTAAACCTAATCAGATGACGATGGACAAACACAAACATCATTTTATTCATTAGTGTTTCAGCAGTTCACAGATTAGTCCAATGGAGGAAAATATCGGGTTTTTTTTTTCACGTGTATCATCTCAAGGCAATAACACACATCACCAACCTATTCCTTCCTATAAAAATAAATAAAAATAAAATCGTTTCCATAGTCGTCACGTGGAAGAATAAGACGCCATGATTCCTTTACTATTTTTTTGTAAACAAGATCAGCTGATGGACTCAAAACACACACCATAAATTAAACGGCTCTTAAGACTCAGCAAGACTCACCACGTGGATAAACTCAAAACACACACCATAAATTAAACCTAAGACTCAGCAAGACTCACCACGTGGAACAAGGAGCCATTATCACCATGTGGGTCTTGCAGGTAAACTAACTTATGCTATAAATCAGTCAATGAATCAACTTCTGGGTGGATGTAACTCACGCTCTTAGTGGGTTCTTGTTCCCTACTACAGCGACGTAATGTTCTTAGCGGGTATTGGCCATGAGAGTGATGTGGCGGTGACCAGGTGGGCGGAGGGTGAGTGGCGCAGCGGGAAGAGAAGGAGGGAAGGAGGGAGAAAGATTTGGTGTGAGAGAAGGAGGAGGAAAGGATAGGGAAAGGAAAGAGAAGAGGAGAAAGACAAGGAGGAGAAGGGATATGGAGGAAGACAAAGGGAGAGAAGAGAAGAGGGAGGAAGAGTAAAGGAAGGGAACAGGAAGAAATGAAGAGGAAGTCAAAGAGGAGGAATAAGGGGAGAGGAAGAGAAGGAAACAATAACAGGAGAGTAACGGTAAATGAGGAGGAAGGAAGAAGAAAAAATCTGGGTAAAGGAAGAGAATGAGGAATAGGAAGAAGGGGCAGTAAACAAGACAAGGAGGAGAGAGGAACTAATAGACGGAAAGGAGCAACAGAAAAAGGAATAAAGGAAATAAGAAGACTGAAAAAAGACAATAGGAGTAGAAGGATGAAGAGAAGAAACAGAGAATCAGTCAAGAAAAGAAAAATTAATTTAAGAAAGATGTAAAAAAAATTATGGTGAACGAATGAGAGAGAGAGAGAGAGAGAGAGAGAGAGAGAGAGAGAGAGAGAGAGAGAGAGAGAGAGAGAGAGAGAAAGAAAAAAAACACAGTAATCCTGGATTTTATTATTATTTTGAAATCTATACACAGGTAAAAGTACTTGTACCTATAACTTCTCCCTCAGTAACAACAAAAAAATCCTTCACATCACCACCAATATCACCACCACCGCTACTACCAATATCACCGCCACCACCAATATCACCACCACCGCCTCCATCAATATCACCACCGCCGCCACCACCAATATCACCACCACCTCCACCACCAATATCACCACCGCCGCCACCACCAATATCACCACCACCACCACACTGGCGAACCACCATAACGACACACAATATCACCACCCACCAGCTATTTACACCCAACTTATCAATACCAGATCTTGATATATTTGCATATATAATTAACTCAACCGAGGAGTGGTGTGTGTGGGGGGGTGGTGGGGGTGTAGTGATGGCGTCACCATTAGACGAGGAGAGAAGTGGGCGAGACGGTAATTTAATTAACATGAGACAGGTAAGGACAGGGAGGGAGGTGAGGTACGAGGAGAGGGAGGGAAGGAGGGAGATAGAAACGGAGGGGTGGAGGAAGGGAGGGAGGGAGGGAGGTTAGGAAGGAAGGAAGGAAGGAAGGAAGGAAGGAAGGAACCAACCAATAAAACAAGACACTGATAATTTTTCTAAGTTGTTGTCTCCGTCTCTTCCTCTTATTCCATTATCTTGTATTTTCTCTTCCTCTTTCTTCCTTCCCCTCCTCCTTGTTTTCGTCCTTCTTTAGTCTTCTCTTTCTATATCATCTGTACCCTCTTCGAATTTCTTGTATTTACTTTTCTTCTATCCTTTCTTCCTCCTCCAATCGTCTTCTTCTCTACTTCTCCTTTATTTCTCTCTCTCTCTCTCACGGATCTCTTATGTACGTGATAGTATAATAAGATAAGTATATTCCGTAGAGTTTCTTCAGCTCTTATTGAATATTTATAAGAGTTAATAATGTTAATATGTAGCTTAAGTAAATATGTAAAGTCTTTATCTACAGTAATTTATAAACACTATCTGGTATTATGAGTCAGATGAATGTTTAGTTCATAATATTCAACTCTTGTTTGTATTCTTAGTTGCGTCAGTTAGCTCTATGAATAACAACCTCCTCTGCCTGACTGAGAAGCAATTTTTATGTGATGCAACTTAAGATTACATAGTATTTTTGGGGGTAACTGTTTAATATTTTACATAAGTGTTTCTCCTGGAGTCTTGATAAGTCTCATTCATAAGTAAATTCCAATTTAAGAAACTCGTGAAGGAGGAAAATAGCAAAGTAACACAAAACAGCTGCCTAATACACTGAGTTTATTCTGAGACTCAATGACGTCACTCGTTCTTGTCGTCGGAATCATTTACCCAGACGAGAGAAAATGTTAAGACTCCCTCCGAGCTCTTAATCAGGACGCAGATTTTCAGAACCTAACCTAACCTACCCTGACCTAACCTACCCTGACCTAACCTACCCTAACCTAACCTATCCTAACCTAACCGTATCTATGACATCTTGTTTATGGTGTCACGTGACGGAGATTCTTTTGTCCATAAGGTATATTTACATGCTAATGATCATGGGAATTTTGGCCTTATTGCATTGTTTATCACTGTATACATGTTAGCGAGGATAATGATATAATACTGTATGGACAAGTATTACTATCATGGCAACTTTGAACCCCTGATATGACCTAAGACAGTATCATGGCAACTTTGAGCCCCTGATATGACCTAAAACAGTAGCATGGCAACTTTGAACCCCTAATATGACCTAAGACAGTATCATGGCAACTTTGAACCCCTGATATGACCTAAAACAGTAGCATGGCAACTTTGAACCCCTAATATGACCTAAGACAGTATCATGGCAACTTTGAACCCCTGATATGACCTAAGACAGTATCATGGCAACTTTGAACCCCTAATATGACCTAAGACAGTATCATGGCAACTTTGAACCCCTAATATGACCTAAAACAGTAGCATGGCAACTTTGAACCCCTAATATGACCTAAAAAACAGTATCATGGCAACTTTGAACCCCTGATATGACCTAAAACAGTATCATGGCAACTTTGAACCCCTGATATGACCTAAGACAGTATCATGGCAACTTTGAACCCCTGATATGACCTAAAACAGTATCATGGCAACTTTGAACCCCTGATATGACCTAAAACAGTATCATGGCAACTTTGAACCCTTGATATGACCTAAGACAGTAGCATGGCAACTTTGAACCCCTGATATGACCTAAAACAGTATCATGGCAACTTTGAACCCCTGATATGACCTAAAACAGTATCATGGCAACTTTGAACCCCTAATATGACCTAAAACAGTAGCATGGCAACTTTGAACCCCTGATGTCACCCATAAATATAATATAATTAACTCGTAATACAAGAACAACGAGTTTATAAATACAACAGTTAGATGGAATAAGACTTTACCAGAATAGATTTTTTCCGTAATTATGGTTGACCTTTGATGATATAACGCCATCATTACCACCACTATCATTATTGCTATTACTACTACTACTACCGTCACCACCATTATTACTACTACAACTACTACTATTACTACTACTACTACTACTACTATAACCACCGACGTCACCATCGCCGCCACTACCATAATAACCACCATCACCACTATCACTATCACCACCACCAACCTTAGAATAACTACAATTTTCACCTTCACCACCACCACCATCGCCTCACCACCACCACCACCACAGCCAATTAAGACGTCACATATGAAACAGGTGCATTGATAATTAACTTTGCAACACCTTAGTTTTTTTATCCCCCACCTCTACCTCCCCCCCCTCCCACTCCTCCCCCACCTCACCTCCCCCCACCTCTACCTCCCCCCCACCTTCACCTCCCTTGTCATGCTCCTCCTTTACCATTTCTCCTCTTTCTCTCCTTACCCCGCCCACTTCCTTTCTCCTCTCTCTCTCTCTCTCTCTCTCCCTTAACCCCTTTCTTTCACCTCCTCTGTTCTCCTTTCCCTCCACATCCTCTTCTCTCTCTACCCATCTTCCCCTCTCCTCCTCCTCTCTCTCTCCTCCCTCCCCTTTCCTCACATTCCCCCACCTCCTCTCTTCCTTCCTCACCTCACTCACCATCACCCCTTCCTCCCCCTTTTCCCTCACATCCACCCTCCCTTACTCCCCTTATCCACACCCTTCCTCACCTCCATCCTGCCGTCTCCCTCATTCCCACCCTCCCTTCCTCCCCTTCCCTCTCCCCTCTCCACCCCCCCACCTAGGTAATTACAGGTGAATACAGAACCAACAACTAGGTTTCTTGTGTCGCTGCAGGAGATTACAAGGTGGTGAGGTGTATGTTGCCAGATGCTTATGATAACAGTAATCCTCATCCAGGAGCGACCGTGTGGTTTGTGTCTGAAGCCAGGGCGTGTTTACACCTCACACGCATACTGTTATTGTTTTGATATGAAGGGTGAGTGTGTGTGTGTGGTGTTATTGTGGTTGTTATTGTGGTTGTTATTCTTCGTATTATTGTTGTTATTATGATTTTCGATATTGGTATTTTATTATTATTATTATTTATTATTGTTATTATCATCCAGAGTAATGTTATTTCATTCATCT
This sequence comes from Homarus americanus, assembly GCF_018991925.1. Classification (NCBI taxonomy): domain Eukaryota; kingdom Metazoa; phylum Arthropoda; class Malacostraca; order Decapoda; family Nephropidae; genus Homarus; species Homarus americanus. The sequence continues at coordinate 166,683 of NW_024723893.1, read as the reverse complement.
CTATTATTATTATTATCATTATTATTATTCTGTATTACCAGTCACCCAGATTAAGGTCAGATTTAGACTTGAAAAAAAAAAGGCACTGGGTTAATCTTACAAATATATAGATTATAAAAATAAATTAAAGACTTAGAAAAATTTGTAGGATAAAACGTAGAGAATTACCGCGTTAATGTCAGTCTGTCTGTCTCTCACACCAACAATTGTCTCACCCCGTCTACTTTATTTTATTTATTTTTTTTTTTTTACTGTACATTTCTCTGCAGCCATTTGTCCTTTCATCTTATTTTTATTTATTTATTTTGTTGTTTATTGTTGGTGATGTAGCAAAGGTTAATGTTATTTATAGTTGCTAAATAATGGTACAGTGAAACCTCTATTTAACGGACTATATGGAGTTGAAAATCCGTTATATCGAAGGTCCGTTAGATGTGAAACCTCCATATAACGGATTATACATAGAGCAGTCCGTTTTATGGAGGTCTCACTTTACTGTATTGCCAGGGTCTGTTTGGTTAGGTTAGGTTAAGTTGGGTTAGCTTAAGTTGGGTTAGCTTAAGTTGGGTTAGCTTAAGTTGGGTTAGCTTAAGTTGGGTTAGCTTAAGTTGGGCTAGGTTAGGTTTTGTTTGGTTAGGTTAGGTAAGGTACACAAGTATAGCCATCATTTACTGTTTATATTACGAGCACTAAATTACTTACAGTCACCAATTCATGTTCTTCCGGCCACACTGTCGTATTTTGACAGGTTTTAGCGTCATATTATACCAAGACGCCTCCTGGCTGCCCTCACTCATCGATACACAGAGATTCGGGATTATTTTATGATCTTGTGAAATGAGGCGGAAGACGAACGTTGGTGAGTGTTGGTGAGATTTTCTTTAACTCTCCCTCTCTTTCTTTTTGTCACTTTCTTTCTCACTTTTCTCTCTCTCTCTTTCTCGATCTTTCTTACTTCTCTTTTTTTTTTCCTCTTTGTTTATCTTTCTCACTTTTCTCTCTCTCTCTTTCTCTCGCCTCTCTCTCTCATTATCACTGAGCGTCGGGGGTTTCCATACTACCCTTTGATCAGTTCTCCCCTTTGAGGCAATGATGAACTTAAATAACAACTATATTTTCCTCACAACATCAGCACCTGAGCACAACCTGGTGTATACAACTCCTACACCCGTTAATTCCACAACCTGGTGTATACAACTCCTACACCCGTTAACTCCACAACCTGGTGTATACAACTCCTACACCCGTTAACTCTACAACCTGGTGTATACAACTCCTACACCCGTTAACTCCACAACCTGGTGTATACAACTCCTACACCCGTTAACTCCACAACCTGGTGTATACAACCTGGTGTATACAACTCACCCGTTAACTCTACAACCTGGTGTATACAACCTACACCCGTTAACTCTACAACCTGGTGTATACAACTCCTACACCCGTTAACTCCACAACCTGGTGTATACAACTCCCTACACCCGTTAATTCCCACAACCAGTGTATACAACTCTACACCCGTTAGCACTCCCTTGGTGTATACAACTCCCACACCCGTTAACTCCCACAACCTGGTGTATACAACTCTCCTACACCCATTAACTCCACAACCTGGTGTATACAACTCCCTACCCAGTAACTCTACAACCTGGTGTATACTCCTACACCCCGTGCTCTACAACCTGGTGCCACAACTCCTACACGTTAATTCCACAACCCGGTGTATACAACTCCTACACCATTAACTCCACAACCCGGTGTATACAACTCCTACACCGTTAATACAACCTGGTGTATACAACTCCTACACCCGTTAACTCTACAACCTGGTGTATACTCTACCCGTTAACTCCCAAACCTGGTGTATACAACTCCTACACCCGTTAACTCTACAACCTGGTGTATACAACTCTACACCCGTTAACTCTACAACCTGGTGTATACAACTCCTACACCCGTTAATTCCACAACCCGGTGTATACAACTCCTACACCCGTTAACTCCACAACCCGGTGTATACAACTCCTACACCCGTTAACTCCACAACCTGGTGTATACAACTCCTACACCCGTTAACTCCACAACCTGGTGTATACAACTCCTACACCCGTTAACTCCACAACCTGGTGTATACAACTCCTACACCCGTTAACTCCACAACCTGGTGTATACAACCTCGTTACATCATTATTACAGTTTTGTTAAGTTAGGTTAGATTAGGTTAAGTTGCATCATATTATTGTTGCATTAGGTTAGGCTAGGTTAGGTTAGGCTAGGTTAGGTTAGGTTAGGCTAGGCTAGGTTAGGTTAGGTTAGGCTAGGTTAGGTTAGGCTAGGTTAGGTTAGGTTAGGCTAGGCTATGCTATGTTAGGTTTGGTTAGGATAGGATAAGTTACATTATGTTACAGTTGCTACAGGCAGACATACACCCTTGTTTGAGGTGACGCTTTACACTGTATATCAATAACTGAAGAAATTATGTAGTACAGCATAAATTACAGCAATGAAATTCCACTTTATTTTGTATTTACCTTCAGTGGGATTTCAGTGATATGTAAGCAAATAAATATACAAATAACACACAAAAAACACTAACTTTTATTCCACTATTAACATTCTACATTTATATTGTCTTAAAACACACACACACACACACACACACACACACACACACACACACACACACACACACACACACACACACACACACACACAATAGAAAGTAAAACTCTTCTTTTTATCTTTGTGTTTGAGTGTATGTTTTTATGTATGTATGTGTGTATGTATGTATGTGAGTCTGTGTATGTATGTACAGTATGTATATGTGTGTGTGTGTGTTCCAGAGACGGCAAAGATCCGGGAGCATTTCACACTCCAGAGAGTATGGTACGGGCAAACCCAACTACATTTGCATTAAACATCAATTTCCTCTGGACTGGGACGCTTCTGTGTGGCTCCTAACCAACCAACCAACCAACCAACCAACCAACCAACCAACCAACCAATCAACAACTATTTCCATAACCATCGGCCGAACAGAAAAACCAAGTATCGTCTAACTATTTTATGTTCTCTGTATTGATGGTGAACAGAGAACGTTGGGCTATTATGTGTTGTAATGAAAGTGAGAGAAGGAGAGAGAGAGAGACAGAGAGAGAGATAAAGGGAAAGAAAAAGAGAGGGGAGTAAAGAGAGATAGAGAGAGAAAAGGGAGAAGATAGAGATAAAGGGAAAGAAAAAAGAGGGAGTAAAAGAGAGAAAAGGGAGAAGAGAGAGAGAGATAAAGGGAAAGAAAAAGAGAGGGGAGTAAAGAGAGATAGAGAGAGAAGTATAGACAGACGGGAGAGAGAGAGAAGAAAAATGAGAGAGGAGAGATAGAAAGAAAAGGGGAATAAAAAATTGGAGCGAAAGAAAAAATGGGAGAGGGAAAGCGAAAGAGAAAGAGAAGAGAGAGAAAGAGAATTACAGTATTTCCTGCTTAGTTAATCTCGCTGACACAGAGGAACTGATGCAATTACTTCCAGAAAATTAAATACCCCGTTGATGTAGACTCACTATGGTACTCTGGGTTGACTCTCTCTCCCCAGCTGAAAGTAATTTGTGTAAGTCTACCGGAAGTACTTTCTCTAACTTGCAACGAGAGATACTTACAAGGTACTTTCTTTGTTTTAATCCTCATGACACTTTCTGTTGGTTAGTCTCCGTGGCACTTTCTATTGGTCACTCTCTAAGACACTTTCTATTATTCACTAAGACACTTATTGGTCATTTTAAGACACTTTCTATTGGTCACTATCGACACTGTCTATTCCTCTGAGATCAATAGACATTCCCAAAAGAAATATCTATCCAGCACTGTCAATTGATCTCTCTGACGTCACTTAAGTTGTGTTCGTCCATTTGAATTCTCGCTTCTGCATGATAAAGATTACAACACTTTATTATCCCTGCAACTAAACAGACACATGTGTGCTCCGACGTAATGTGTGCCCAGGGTGTAAGCTACGCGTGCCACACTAGGCTGCAATAAGAGCCACTACACGGTTGTTGCTCGTCCTCACCATGCATACCCATATCTGTGTGTCGGAGGTCACTGTAGAGGCTGAGTTAGTAGGGATTCTGGTCGAGTTGCTTCTCTGATTCTTCTCTCTTTGTTCACTATGAGATCACAGTCAGACCTTCCACTTGGGTTCTCTGTAAGTACCTTATAGTATCGGCTTAATGTAGATATTATACAGCATGGGTTTGTTAATTACTGAGACTGCCGAGGCTCAAAACCTTCCCGGAGAGTAACCTGAGAAAGGATTGTTACTGAGAGCCGGCTAATGACTGACTGCCACCCGGGACATTAGCCGCGGTTATATCCTCACACAACATGGTGCAATACCTCAGGTGTTTTCAGTTTACCTTTCGCAACTGTAAACGTGTGCATTTACAAAGAGGTTGGAATGCGACACCCAGGCTGGAGCTCTAATTGTTTTGAAAACACCAAGATACTTCGTAGGTCAATTGCGCCATAGCCGGCAGTTGTCCCATGAAACATCAACAACAAACAAAACCTGGTTGTTTGAGTAAAGCTATACTGGGTTCACATAACACCTGTCATGGCACGGCTTACATGTAGACGTGCGTAGATAAGGTGTGTGTATGTGTGTGTGTGTGTGAGCTGACCTCTGTAATTACCCGTCAAGTTAGGTCTAAAACAAACAGCCTCGCCTCCACTAACGTTCACTCAAAATCGCCCACATAAACGATCACTCGCAGCCAATCAACTTATTTCCCTGTCACAGAATACATGAGCTTGTATACACAGGTAGAGCATGGCTAATGTATTTATATCCTTGTATTAAAACAACTAATGTGTATATGGACTGTACTGTAGTTCCTCTCTAAATTCAGTTAAGTATAAAATGTTATGCATAGGTAGAGTATTCTATATATATATTCTTGGCATGTAGTAAGTGAGGTGCATTGCGGTTCTTACCCTAAGTTAGGTGAGGTAAGAGGTGCGTCACCGTGACCAAGGTGCAGCACTAGGAGACAACACCGCGTGTGGTTGTCGCTGGGAACACGAGTCTCTATATTAAGTGGGATATAATTGTTGTCATTATTTTTGGTGTATACATTAGCGTACGTTTATATACATTATGGAGTATAATTGTGCTTATTTTTGTATTCTTGGTGTATACATAAGCTTAGGTGAATATACAAAGATGGAGTATTCATGGTATATACCTTACCGTAGGTGTATATACGGACTGTTTACCACACAAGGTGCATTTCCGTGAACAGAGTGGAGAGGGGGGGGGTCACCTCTCCGTACGTTATGTTGAGAAGCGACGTAACTTTCATATTAAACACCGACGTCAACATTGTAGTCTTAAGTGGTGTCAATGTTGTTCTGAGACTTGACAATAATCAGTAACATTCTAATCTCTTAAATGATTGTCAACGTAATGCCCATGCAACTAACACACTCTGACAATGACATTGATATTGCAGTATAAATGGCGTCGAAAATGCACTTAGACTATAATAAATATATATAGTCACTCAGCTGTTGATGTGAGAACACGATTAACAGCGTCATTTAAACAGGAAGGCCAATATGACGACAAAATTACACTGAGACTCTACATTAACAGAGGGCGTTCTTCCCTACTAAGTTAAGGTTAAAAAATATTGACGTATGAATCACTGAGACTGGTTAAAGGTTTCTCATGATGTGGGAGAATTTGCACCTGGTTAGCACAGTGACATCTAGTGTGTTACCTGTAATCATTAGTGTGACGGGTGGTGAGGGGACAGGTGGTGGTGAGGGGAGGGGAGGAGGGACAGGTGGTGGTGAGGTGAGGGGAGGAGGGACAGGTGGTGGGGAGGGGTGGTACAGGTGGTGCTGAGGTGAGGGGAGGAGGGACAGGTAGTGGTGAGGGAGGAGGGACAGGGTGGTGGTGAGGTGAGGGGAGGGAGGGACAGGTGGTGGTGAGGGAGGACAGGTGGTGCTGAGGTGAGGGAGGAGGGACAGGTGGTGATGAGGGGAGGTACAGGTGGTGCTGAGGTGAGGGGAGGAGGGACAGGTAGTGATGAGGGGAGGTACAGGTGGTGCTGAGGGGAGGGGGGACAGGATGGAGGTAAGGGGAGGGGGGACAGGTGGTGGTGATGGGGGATACAGATGGAAGTATTATTTACTGTTGTGAATTGTCCAGCATCAGGGATTATCTCTGGTTTATCACCTAACTCAAAGGTCGGGGTGTTTTAATCCCTCTGTCTCTCTAGTTATCTCTCTCTCTATCTCTATCTCTCTCTCTCTCTCTCCCTCTGTGTCTCGAGTTATCTCTCTCTCTCTCTCTCTCTCTCTCTCTCTCTCTCTCTCTCTCTCTCTCTCTCTCTCTCTCTCTCTCTCTCTCTCTCTCTCTCTCTCTCTATCTCTATCTATCTCTCCTCTCCTCTCTCCCCACGTCAGCCCTGCCAAAGCGAGGTATTAATGTTCCACAGGGAGTTGACATTATCTCCAGGGAATTGATGGATAATTCAGTCCATTAGTCCACCGGGCGAGTGTCCCACAGAAACATGGGAGGGAAAGAAGGTCGGTAGGGGACGGAAGGAGAAGGAGAGGAAGAGGGACAGAAGGCTGGTAGGGGATGGGAGGGAAGGGGGAGAGGGTTGGTAGGAGACGGGAAGGGGCAGATGATTGGTAGGAGACAGGAAGGGGGAGAGAAGGTTGGTAGGAGACGGGAAGAGGGACAGAAGATTGGTAGGGGATGGGAGGGAAGGGGGAGAGTAGGTTGGTAGGAGACGGGAAGGGGGCAGATGATTGGTAGGAGACGGGAAGAGAGGGAGGACGGGGGGAGGAGGTGGCTACATATAAACCTATGGTCGTAAACACATCAATAAAATCCTACCTGACACTTTTCACCTGATTTCCGTAGTGGTCCTCTGGTGGAAATGATTGTTGTAATGGACGGTAGTAGTGGCGGTGACAGGAGAGCTTCATGGTGTGTGGGGGGGGGAAGGGGTGAATGTGCCATGATTGTAAATATTATTAATGACATGACATTTTGTTGCACTGTAGTTACGAGAGCGGATAGTAATTACGTCACTATTAAAAGTATATATCATGTTATTTGTTGTTGGGTTTTAGTGTTATTTATATTCAGAATGTTTTGACCAACACTTGAGAGTAATGTGGGTAATATGTTATTGTAGGGAGGGCAGCGTCATGGTGGGTGTGACACAGTGGGAGGCAGGCATAGTGGGTGTGACACAGTAGGGAGGCAGCAGCATGGTGGGTGTGACACAGTAGGAGCATCATGGTGGGTGTGACACAGTAGGGAGGGCAGCGTCATGGTGGGTGTGACACAGTAGGGAGGGCAGCGTCATGGTGGGTGTGACACACAGGGAGGGGCAGCGTCATGGTGGGTGTGACACAGCATCCATTGGGCGACACTCATGGTGGGTGTGACACAGTAGAGAAACACAGTGGGTGTGACACAGTAGGGAGGGCAGCGTCATGGTGGGTGTGACACAGTGCATAGTGGGTGTGAGCGTCATGGTGGTGTGACACAGTAGGGAGGGCAGGCAGTGGACACAGTAGGGAGGGCAGCGTCATGGTGGGTGTGACACAGTAGGGAGGGCAGCGTCATGGTGGGTGTGTGACACAGTAGGGAGGGCAGCGTCATGGTGGGTGTGACACAGTGAGACAGCGTCATGGTGGGTGTGACACACTGTAGGAGGGCAGCGTCATGGTGGGTGTGACACAGTAGGAAGGGCAGCGCGTGACACTGTGTGGACAGTGCGCGTCATGGTGGGTGACACAGTAGGGAGGGCAGCGTCATGGTGGGTGTGACACAGTAGGGAGGCAGTGTCATGGTGGGTGTGAGCACAGTAGGGAGGGCAGCGTCATGGTGGGTGTGACACAGTAGTTGACATAGTCCATGGTGGGTGTGACACAGTAGGGAGGGCAGCGTCATGGTGGGTGTGACACAGTAGGAAGGGCAGCAGCGTCATGGTGGGTGTGACACAGTAGGGAGGGCAGCGTCATGGTGGGTGTGACACAGTAGGGGAGGGCAGCGTCATGGTGGGTGTGACACAGTAGGGAGGGCAGCAGCATGGTGGGTGTGACAGTAGGGAGGGCAGCGTCATGGTGGGTGTGACACAGTGAGGAGGGCAGCGTCATGGTGGGTGTGACACAGTAGGGGAGGGCAGCGTCATGGTGGTGTGGTGCCGTCATGGTGTGTGACACAGTAGGGAGGGCAGCGTCATGGTGGGTGTGACACAGTAGGGAGGGCAGCGTCATGGTGGGTGTGACACAGTAGGGAGGCAGCGTCATGGTGGGTGTGACACAGTAGGGAGGGCAGCGTCATGGTGGGTGTGACACAGTAGGGAGGGCAGCGTCATGGTGGGTGTGACACATTCCGTAATAAACATGACATTGAAATCCATTTTTTTTTACAGACCACACTCGGGTTTTTCTTAGTTAATATTGTAGAAATATTTTAACCAATACCTTATAATCTTATCTGCGAGGCGGTGCTTGTAGTGCAAGAGTTACTGTTGTGTTTATGGACAGTTACCTCCAGGACAGCGAGGTTAACCTTGGCCAACATACATAGGAGAGGTGGCTATAGTTATTTATTTATTTATTTATTTATTTATTTTTATTTAACTTGGCCCCGTTCCTTTGGTCCTCAAGCTTCCAGAATATATAAACATTATTATGAGATCGTTTTGCTGATAACAATTTATGGGAGACAACGTAATAAATTGATCTTTTCTGCATAAGCACCTAATATATGTTACTAAATACACAATATATTTTATGAAAACGATCAAATTTGTGAGAATATTTTCTGGCAATAGAAAGTCAAGATTGCATTGTAAATAAAGTATAAAATACTAAGAGAGGAAAATTTAAAAATCAGCTGAGTAAAAGGCAGATAATATTTAAAGGCATCAATAAAAATATAATATCTTGATCACTTTAGAAATCCCGCCTTCACAGTTGACAACAGTACCAAAAGGGCGGAGTCAAGTCACTGCTAGTCAATCAGCACACTGAATGAGTCGCTGATGAATGATTAATTTTCATTTTTTATTCAGTATCAGCGGCTTTAATCGCAGTAAAAAAAATAATTACATTATCATTTATGCCACTGCAGCGATAAGACAACTCCTCTATATATACACTGGAGCTTGGCCAGGCTCATGACCAGGTACAGTAAGACCTCCCCCTCACCTTCTTGTGAAAGCTGTTGTTACCATGTCCAGTGAATAGATTTGACAGCGACACTTGTCTGATCTCTTCCGGGGGTTTGAATTTTACATAAAAATTAGATTCTGAATTCGGTGGACGAGCGAAAGATTTACTGGTATATACGATAGCGTTATTTGTAGCGCTATGTCCCATGTTTTGACCACACGATTAGCTTATGAAAAAGTGGTAATTTTGGTCGTTTTCGCCTGATTCATCGTCCCGTCTAGGTACCCGCCCCTCTAAAACAATCCTCTAATTGCAGTAGCGTCGTTTTCTACCTCATTAAACGCAACATCGTCATTAACATAATTTATTATTCCACTTTACCTTTCAGCCACTTGCTTAGGTTTAACACAAACTACCACTTCTACCTTGAAAATTTGAATTAATTTATTTTGCTTATATCCTCTTATCAGTGAAGTAGTAATATGATTGACCAATATTCTGTGTTGTGCCCCTTGGTACTGACCCTTCTAACTACCGGGTACAACAATAGTCTCAAAATCTAGTGTTTTAACGTTTACCTGCAGTATAGCGGTGACAGACAGAAGACCATCATGATAACAGAAGGTTGGCGGACTAGTGTAATTACTAAACCAGTTACGCGCTTAAAGACTTTAGATATTAAAGCGCTGTAATAACATAATAACGTCAACGTCAAGTATTCAACATGTTCCATTCATGTGTGATACAATTTTCAGCTTATATACAGGGCAAGCTTCCTTCTACATGCTTAAACCAACGCTTATATTAGCAACAGGTGGAGGTGAAGGAGGGTGACGTCACCATACAGGTATCTATAACTGATTCTAGTGGTGATAATCTCTATAACTGATTCTAGTGGTGATAATCTCTATAACTGATTCTAGTGGTGATAATCTCTATAACTGATTCTCGTGGTGATAATCTCTATAACTGATTCTAGTGGTGATAATCTCTATAACTGATTCTAGTGGTGATAATCTCTATAACTGATTCTCGTGGTGATAATCTCTATAACTATTCTCGTGGTGATAATCTCTATAACTGATTCTCGTGGTGATAATCTCTATAACTGATTCTCGTGGTGATAATCTCTATAATTCGTGGTGATAATCTCTATAACTGATTCTAGTGGTGATAATCTCTATAACTGATTCTCGTGGTGATAATCTCTATAACTGATTCGTGGTGATAATCTCTATAACTGATTCTAGTGGTGATAATCTCTATAACTGATTCTCGTGGTGATAATCTCTATAACTGATTCTAGTGGTGATAATCTCTATAACTGATTCTAGTGGTGATAATCTCTATAACTGATTCTCGTGGTGATAATCTCTATAACTGATTCTAGTGGTGATAATCTCTATAACTGATTCTAGTGGTGATAATCTCTATAACTGATAATTAATCGTGGTGATAATTACTTCTCTGTATAATTGAAAGACTATTTAACACGCCTTTAATCACCCGCTGTAGTTTAAACGATATAAATGGCTTGAAGTCGCGTCCGCCGCTCAATCACACTGAGTGAATGTATGTAAACAAGAACTGCTGATGAGTGACCAATCAGCGAGTACTAATTCACGTCGAAGGTAAAGGTCATCTTTTGATTGGCTAAGATGGTTACTTAACCTATTATTTGTCTTTGGTCTTTGTATCTTTGAATTAATAGTAACGTATTGATGTTTTTGATCAGTAACGATGATTTTTTTTTTTTAAGGAACAATGACAATTTGTTTTTATAATTTTCTGTGAATGTGGTGAAGACAGGGGTTAAAATGACGGGAAGAATGATGATGACGGTCACCTGTCACAAATCCCCAGGTATGATCATTGTACCTGGGTGGCAAGACAGTAATATAACCCTAAGAGATCCAGCTATAAAACACACGAAGTCTCACTCACCTTTAGTCATAAGGTCATATTTGGCAGCCACGATGATAGCCAAGAGAAAGAGGGGGGAGGGAACTCTTCTTGACCCAGCTTATGTCCTCTTGTTTTATTCCTTCACCCTCTTTCTCACTTTCTTTCTCGTCTTTCTTCCTCTTTTTCCCCCTCTCTTTCTCTCTCTCTTGTCCACAGCGTCACGTCATGGAGGCGACACTTGGGTTGGAGGGGTGAGGGGAGAGGAGGAAGAGTGGTGAGGTGAGGGGAGAGGAGGAAGAGTGGTGAGGTGAGGGGAGAGGAGGAAGAGTGGTGAGGCGAGGGGAGAGGAGGAAGAGTGGTGAGCTGAGGGGAGAGGAGGAAGAGTGGTGAGGTGAAGGGAGAGGAGGAAGAGTGGTGAGGTGAGGGGAGAGGAGGAAGAGTGGTGAGGTGAGGGGAGAGGAGGAAGAGTGGTGAGGTGAGGGGAGAGGAGGAAGAGTGGTGAGGTGAGGGGAGAGGAGGAAGAATGGTGAGGTGAAGGGAGAGGAGGAAGAGTGGTGAGGTGAGGGGAGGGGACCAGCTGCTGTACACTATCAATAACTTTCCTGGTCTCCAACTTTGCCCTCAAGAGTGAATCAAAGTAAATCTTGTGTCTAATGTTTGCACACAACTTTGAGAGAGTCGGGACACAGGTGAACACTGACACACATGCAGACTCTTTCTACATTTCTGTGGTTTAATTCACGGTAAATATCTATTACAGTCTGTTGTATCTTTGGATGTATAAAAAATTGTCTGTATGGTTGGAATCTGAGTCTGTTATAATCGTATTGTCTGCATCGCTGAAAGAGTAAACGCTTTATATATTCTCCAGGTAGTATAAGAATACGCTGTTTATCATTGTAAACTCTAAATTGTGACGTCAATATGTAATCAAATTTCATTCATAAGACTTTGGCCTGAAGTGTGTGTGTATGGGTGGGTGTAGTACATGACCCCTAACTACTCCAGTCACTCAGAAAACTATCGGTACTTGAGGTTGATCGATGAATTTCAGAATGAACACTACCTCCTGTTGTCTCGTCGATAGGGTTATCAAAATCCTTCATCCGTTGTGTCATAATTTTTCAACACAATTATGTATCGATAGTTCTTTGAGTGGCTGTACCTCCTCGTTCATGTACCGTCACTGTATCGATAGTTCTTTGAGTGACTGTACCTCCCCGTTCATGTACCGTCACTGTATCGATAGTTCTTTGAGTGACTGTACCTCCCCGTTCATGTACCGTCACTGTATCGATAGTTCTTTGGTCTGTACCCCCGTTCATGTACCGTCACTGTATCGATAGTTCTTTGAGTGACTGTACCTCCCGTTCATGTACCGTCACTGTATCGATAGTTCTTTGGTGACTGTACCTCCCCGTTCTACCATCACTGTATCGATAGTTCCTGTACCTCCCGTTCATGTACCGTCACTGTATCGATAGTTCTTTGAGTGACTGTACCTCCCCGTTCATGTACCGTCACTGTATCGATAGTTCTTTGAGTGACTGTACCTCCCCGTTCATGTACCGTCACTGTATCGATAGTTCTTTGAGTGACTGTACCTCCCCGTTCATGTACCATCACTGTATCGATAGTTCTTTGAGTGACTGTACCTCCCCGTTCATGTACCGTCACTGTATCGATAGTTCTTTGAGTGACTGTACCTCGCCGTTCATGTACCGTCACTGTACTGTTTGCTCAAGTGTGCACATTATCATTGTATCTTTCTATAGGAAGTGTTCGTGAATATTATGTTATACAGTTTTTTTTTTCATAGTCTTTCGAAACAGTATTGATTGTGTATGTCATTGTATACAGCCTATATTGACGGGCTGGGCAACTCTATCACGAAGTTAAATGTGATAAAGCAACGCCTCCTCTAGCGTTCAAAGGGACAACTCAGCGCTGTAATTATGTTTTATGGAACAAAAAAAAGTCATCAATAACGTTTAATTGACCACAGCAACGTCGTCAATAACGTTTAAAGGAAGAACTCAACGTCATCACTATCGTTTATTGGAACAAAATGATCAAAGGACAGATTTCAAAGAGCATCATTAATGAGCTAACATAAAGAAAACTCATATTAATGATGACAGACAATATACAACATCAGTGACGTCAAAGCCAAAAACAACAATAATGACGTCAGAGGCAAAAAGAGACCATTAATGACGTCAGAGGCAAAAAAAGACCATTAATGACGTCAGAGGCAAAAAAGACCATTTATGACGTCTGGGGCAAAAAAATACCACTAATGACGTCGGAGGCAAAAAAACATTAATGGCGTCAGAGGCAAAATAGACCATTAATGACGTCAGAGGCAAAAAAGACCATTAATGACGTCAGAGGCAAAAAAAGACCATTAATGACGTCAGAGGCAAAAAAAGACCATTAATGACGTCAGAGGCAAAAAAGACCATTAATGACGTCATAAGAGCAATACATTAGGTGGTTATAAAAGTAAAGGTGCCTAAGACTTTTTCTTTACACCATTAAAGACGTAGAAAACCGTGTAGGAAACTTTTGAGTAAAACTGTGACTAACAAGACAATACAAACGTCAAAATCATTGCTCAACACAAAGTCTAGGACGTGAAGTAACACTATTATTGTCTTCAGGATCAAAACAACACAATTAGTTACACCAGATTCGCAACATAACACCATTAGTTATGTCAGAATCACAACACAACACCTGTAACTTCAGAATCACAACACAACGTCATCAGAATCACAACACAACACCTGTAACTTCAGAATCACAACACTACGTCATCAGAATCACAACACAACACCAGTAACTTCAGAATCACAACACAACACCAGTAACTTCAGAATCACAACACAACACCAGTAACTTCAGAATCACAACACTACGTCATCAGAATCACAACACAACACCAGTAACTTCAGAATCACAACACAACACCAGTAACTTCAGAATCACAACACAACACCAGTAACTTCAGAATCACAAATCACCAACACAACACAACAACACCAGTTCAGAATCACAACACAACACCAGTAACTTCAGAATCACAACACAACACCAGTAACTTCAGAATCACAACACTACGTCATCAGAATCACAACACAACACCAGTAACTTCAGAATCACAACACAACACCAGTAACTTCAGAATCACAACACTACGTCATCAGAATCACAACACAACACCTGTAACTTCAGAATCACAACACAACGTCATCAGAATCACAACACAACACCAGTAACTTCAGAATCACAACACAACACCTGTAACTTCAGAATCACAACACAACGTCATCAGAATCACAACACAACACCAGTAACTTCAGAATCACAACACAACACCAGTAACTTCACAATCACAACACATCATACACTGGTTGTGAAGGAAGAGTGACGTAGTTGTTGTTTACTAGAAGGCCGCCAGCAGTCAGAGGAACTAATGACAGCCTCGTCCACACCTGAGGCGTAGTAGGTAAAGGTAACACGCCATCACCGACACCTAGTGGAGCAACATTATAATCTAAGTCTACATCCACATGTTCATCAAAAGACTCAACATCCACATGTATATTTAGTCTGACTCATCATCCACATGAACATCTTGTGTGATTCAACATCCACATGTATTCCTAGCGTGACTCCACGTGAATATCTAGTGTGACTCAACATCCACATGAACATCTAGTGTGACTCAACATCCACATGAACATCTAGTGTGATTCAACATCCACATGTATTCCTAGCGTGACTCCACGTGAATATCTAGTGTGACTCAACATCCACATGAACATCTAGTGTGACTCAACATCCACATGAACATCTAGTGTGATTCAACATCCACATGTATTCCTAGCGTGACTCCACGTGAACATCTAGTGTGACTCAACATCCACATGAACATCTAGTGTGACTCAACATCCACATGTATTCCTAGTATGACTCCACGTGAATATCTAGTGTGACTCAACATCCACATGAACATCTAGTGTGACTCAACATCCACATGAACATCTTGTGTGACTCATCATCCACATGAACATCTAGTGTGACTCAACATCCACATGAACATCTAGTGTGACTCAACATCCACATGAACATCTAGTGTGACTCAACATCCACATGAACATCTAGTGTGACTCAACATCCACATGAACATCTAGTGTGACTCAACATCCACATGAACATCACAAGTCCAAAACAACAGCATTAATGACGCCACAAGACCAAAACAACACCATTGATGACGTTACAGGAACAACACAACATTGTCATTAATTCGTAAAGGAACATTAACCTCCTGGCGATTATCATAGAGAAAAACAAGGTCATTACTGGCGTCAGCGGGACACCACAACATTGTAACTAACGTCTACAGGGACATAAACCCCCACCGACGTGTTAAGGGCAACAACGAGGTAGTAATTGATGGTGTTTGGTGGGGGAGGTGAGGGGGCGAGTCTGGCTGCTCGTCAAATTTCATCACATGCAGCGGCTGGGAGGGAGATCGTTATATCACGTGAGCTGTGGGGGGTTACATGTCCACTGGGGGATATCCCTGCCCTGTCTTCCTGGCCTCCTGTGACTCGGAAGACCCTCCTAAGGCTCAGAGTCGTGCCTAACACACCGCACTTCCCTCCCTCCAGGCCCCACTGCAAAACGTAAACAAACCGGGAGTCTGTCCGTCGACGCGTGTCTCTAATCTCATGATGTTCTCACTCCTGACACGAGGTTATCACCCACCCCCACGAGGCTCACACACGCCTCACACGCCACCTGGCCGCCCCTCTTGCCAGGGACCTTCGCTAGCAAGGAACGAGGGGCAGGAGAACACCACGGCAACGACACCACACCAGCGAGTGAAACCGCGGACGAACGTTTCAACAAAGGTGTGTTTCCCCCACCGGCTTCACGGCGACTACCGCCCGACCACCCGTCTTCCCTCTTCCCGCTCTCGCTCTCTCCCTCTCTCTCTCTTCCTTTCCCTCTCTCTCTCCTGCCGCCACTCACGCGCAATCTACTCCCCGGAGCATTCATTCTGCCCCCCAACCCACCCTCCGTCCTCCGCATTCTGCTGCCGCTTGATTCGAGTCTCTCCTTTTCATGTCTCAACTTATGTATATAATAGGAAGTAGATATCTCCACCACCATTATAATATCCAGAAAGAGTTACATCACTCCTGGCTGAGAGAGTCCTCAACAAGCTTCCGCAGGCTTGTGTAATAAGCTTTCCCCGCCCATTAAGCTCCTCCAAATTTCTGAGATTCATTTACCCATCTGGTAGTTTGTCTTGGTTTTGGTCATTTCTTAACTCGTGTGACAGTCGAGGGTCTCTTTAATACTCGGTTGATGTGTGTGTGTGTTGGTCTTGTCGTATGGCTTGTCCACCCTAACCTAACCTAACCTAACCTAACCTAACCTAACCTAACCTACATAATATACTCAACACATTATTGATTTGTTTATATTCTTTGGGTATATTGAAGTGTGTATATACCGACATTCATTTCTCATACGTCACATTAAGTCAACACTGGTACACTCATTAATCGTATAGTACTGCTCTTTCCATACAAATTAATAGATAATTTTCTTTTGAGTATATAATTAAGTATTATAAATTTCCTCCTGATGATATTTGAGATCTTCATGTGGTGACAACAGTCGGCATTGTCAACAAAATGTATATAAACGAAATGATGAGTGTTATAGCCTAAGAGTTTTATATTTTACTCCTGTCTGAAGTGCTGTAGGCTACTATGTGAGGGCGCCAAAGTTTGTAGCGTGTAAAAATAAAGAGAAGTATTTCATAGTTTCTATTAGAGATTATTCAGCCCAGGGCCTTACAATTGTCTTACTATATACCAAGGACAACAATGCTCGCTCTTCCATAACTCTGGCACAACATCACAATAAGCGGGTGTTTTTTTTTTTTCTCAATATGTATGTGGTGTTATTTCGATAGTTTTCGCCATTTTGAATTATTTGTTAGTATTCAGTTTATATTTTATCTTTTGACTGCTCAGATTAATGTTTGTTCTATTTTTTCAACGGTCTTATAAACGGCGCCATTTTACTTTGAAATGTATACAATTTAATTCAATTTGATCAACTGTGACAACAAAAGTTTTAACATGTCCGACTGCAGCAAAACTCTTGTCTAGTATTATTAACATTTGTCAACAAAAAGAACATCATCAGTACTTCTAATGGCAAATATACAGGACCTGGCAGCCACTTAGTACTGCGTGTGTTCGGTGGCTGTTGTACTGTCAGCTTTACACACACACACATATACACGTGAAAAGAGACAGCCAACATTGTACCCTATGGACGTCCTACATATGGGTTTCAACACAATATGGACTTCATGAACATTCACTTGTAACTAGTAAACTTGATCTGACGAGACTCTCCTGCTGAGGTCTTCTTTCATCATCAAGTATTATGGAGACTTAAATATTTGTTTATGTCTAAGAGAACCCCCTCCCCTCCGCGCCCCTCCCCACCCCTCCGCGCCCCTCCCCTCCCCTCCCCGGCCCCCTCCCCCTCCGGCCCCCCTCTGATGACTCATCGCCTCCCCCACCAACAGAATCTGGTAGGAAATTGTTGAATAGTAAACTCGTGGCCGTTATGAAGGCTAAATCAGCAAAGCCCGAGGTAGGAAAATTTGTATATTGCAAAGGTAGAATTGCAGGATGTATCAAAGGATGTATCAAAGGATAGTGCCGTGGTAGAGCGTGTGTACCAGGTTGTGTATGAAGCTGCTGCCTCGGTGACAGGCAGAGATGTGACAGTGTTTTATGAGAAGGATCCCCGGCCGTGTGTGGTGATGGTTCTCTCTTATAACAGGACTTTTATTTGGGCTTTTTTATTAGAAGTAAATATCATTAATTAAGGTTTACATATCTATTAAGTGTAAATGCTTGAAGGACTGTAAATGATCTGGTTGTTAACATTTGTTAGTCATGGATAGAACAGACACGTTTATGTAAAGATGGTGATATGTAGCGATATCAACAGATAAGAACGATGAGTATTTATCATATAATACTTCTTTGTGATCTGGCGCTGGTAAGATACAACGATAATGACAGTACAGGTACAGTACGACAAAGACGGTAAGACCCTGACACTGTTGTACAAGCATGAACGTGACTCGTGACCATAACCTTTACTCGTTAATCTGTTGCACTGTCTCCACAACTACTCTAAGATGCTTCAGTTTGGTAAGCCTGCCACGTTTAAAGAGTTCCAAGATTTATGTACATTTCTTAGACTGTTAACCCCTGAGTGGCCAAACGAGTGTACAGTAGTTACTGCTCCAGCGTGCTGCTGTTCATCACAGGGCCTCCTGAGTAGGTGCCCACGACAGGTCTGGTCAAACAGTGAGGTAATAAAACTTAACCAAGATGACCGTACACCGAACTGGCAGGCTATGTAGTCTACATGTTAAATGTATGGGCGACCCGACACTCATAGCCTCTCTGGCGGCTGGCATGTCCGGAAACCTCCTACAGGTCCCCAGACTTCACCATCTCGTCGTCCTCTCCGGAACAAACACCCCTCCTAGACACAGGTCAGGTGGTACTTAACATTACTAGGGATCTGCCACGCTTTGCCATAAACAGATGAACCTCTGCAGAGAATCGTCCACTGACCCTTCCTTCACTACATGTAACTTATTAACACAACTATTGGTCCACCTCAGACGCTCCCATTTATTCGTCATCTAAGTCTTAGAAAGCGAGCAGGAACTTTATATGCTTTTCTGTAGGGCGCTGTGATTCTTTGCACTTCAATTTGTACATGATAGAAGGGGTGCACAATTAACTAGCCCCAACACCTGCTTGGAGCACTTCTGAAAATGTTAGCCTCCCAGTGTGTGTGTGTGTGTGTGCTGGTCACCATAAAGGAGAGTAATTCATTATAGAGTTGAAGTGAGTCATTCTAGCTGACTGTCAACTGATGCACAAAAGTGAAGGTAAAGTGTCGGTGAACAATCCCTCGTGTTGGTGGTGTGCAGGAGGGCAGCTTTGGCCTTCATACTTCATAACAGGTTCTCCTTTATTAAAGCCAAAAATTTTATGACCGAGCGTGAAGTTCTTTTCGAAAACCCGGGTCCTGACGCCTCCACTAATTATGAGACCTCGTTGTTGTTCACAAGATTTTGGCACGGTGTTATTATTATTAGTATTAGTAGTATTAGTAGTAACAGTAGTATTAGTAGTAACAGTAGTATTAGTAGTAACAGTAGTATTAGTAGTAACAGTAGTATTAGTAGTAGTAATAGCAGCAGTATTATTAACATTATTATTGTTATAAATGATATTATTTTTGTGGTTAATTTTATATATTTTCAATATCACTGTTATCTTCGTCAGCGCATTGTTTACTTTATAAAGCCATTATTACACTGACGAACGATGGAAGTACAAACTATGTATCCGGATTCTCAAGGATTCACGCGTTATTTGCTGCAGATGGTGATAAGAGATCGAATTTAGTTACGGTGAAGACTTAGTGCATTTACGAAGCAATCCCCCCCCCCCACACACACACGTAACCTAAAAAGAAACACAAGGGTCCAGGAAGTGCTTTTGTGCTGTTTCACATCTTGACGCAGAATAATAAGGTGTAAATAACCGCGAAAGTGCTGGAGTCTTCGTGTTTGTGTTTCCTAGTGGCTACCTGCATGTTATGTAAATTACGAGAGAGAGAGAGAGGAGGGGAGGGAGAGAGAGAGAGGAGGGGAGGGAGAGAGAGAGAGGAGGGGAGGGAGAGAGAGAGAGGGAGGAGGAGAGAGAGGGAGGAGGAGAGAGAGAGTCGCCTTTGGCTCCAGGAGAACAATGTGGCGTAGTGCTTCTAAACTGAACACCTCCAATTATTTGTTGACATTGGCTCAGTCTTTCCAAATGAGGCTTCAAGTACCTGACCCGACGCAGCCCGCCCACGTGTTAGGAGAATGACATGAACACACTGTGGCCCCAGAGAACCCGACTGCAGGAGTGAATTGATTATATGAAGCTTTGACCAATCTCAACAAGTTATTAAAGAAAATAAATGAAACTCGCATACAACTTCTGGAAAGATTTAGATGATTATATGGAACTGGGATCAAATTCAACAAGTTATCTAAATAAATTAAGCACATATATGTTCCGGGCGCCGAGAGAGTCATAGGAACACACATAAAGGTTACAAGATCATTATTTTTATTGCTGTAAACACTGCAGTTATACAGAAAAATACTCAAAGAACCGATGGGCAATGTTACAAATATTTCATGACTTGTATCACTTACTCGTAATGACTGAATGTAGTCGCCGTAACATCGACAAATCCTGATAAAATACGAGAAAAACAGAGTTGTGTGCCTAAAGATATTTTTCCTTCATTTAGTAAATATATATTCATTTTGATCACACTTTAGCTCATTGGTTGTACTTTATAAGGTGTGAGTTAACCAGTATGTGCCTGTGTATAAAGCAAAATTCCTGTTATTATTGGCATATTACATACACACACTTGAGGACCTAACATGTCTCAGTGTTAACGAAGAGGATAATTACACATAACGGATATAGAGTTTTGCTCCTGACGCCATGCTCAGCCAACATACACAAGAGGCGGACGATGAAGCCAGGATGTACAGTCAGCCAAATTTTACCTGGCAACACTTGGTAAAGTAAGGTTGTATGCAAGGTGATTGTGATTGGGGGATCTATTTTCGGCTGTATCACTGTCAGGATAAACAATAAACAATCCAAAGGTAGAATTTTTATAATAAACTATTCATTGTTGTTTATGATCATGAGAAATTTCCAAATATTCGTATATTTGCTTAAATAATGAAGACAGATTTATCTGAGAATCTTGTGGTAGCCCTCGTAGTTCAGTTGCCAATTCATTACTATAATTTCTGGATCTTTGGCTGACTGTACCTAACATACTGTAACCGCCCGGTGAGCGACTGTGGGATAATGGGACCCTTGCACGTAGGACTTGATTGTTCTTTATTCGGTCAAAACCTGCAGAGTACAAATTACATATGTTACGTATGAGATAATTAATTCATTCGTACGTTCCTTCACTATTAACAACTACATATGACATATTTGAGTAGCGTGGGGTGTTAAACCATATAAAAACTTACGTGTTTCGGGTCTAATGTAGGACTTATAAGCTCCCTGACTTGTTAACTCACTGGACGGCTAGAGACTATCTTCTGAACCCCACAGGGAGCGAGTCAGCCCGAGGCGAGGCCATCTGTTTCACATTTAACACCTCAGCAAAGTTCGTTGTCAACACTCTGTCTCTCTCCTGTTTCTCTTTCTCTTTCTCTCTATCCCTCTCTTTTTCTCTCTCTTCTAGTTTATCCTACTGTGACGGTAACACATACTATAGATGAATGGCTTAGTTAAGAAGGTCCTCCCAGGTGGGTGGGTGCACACGACACACCTCCAGAACACATAGTTACATGAGTATAACGCTGGGAATTATTCCATGTGATCGACTACATTCGCTTACCTCACTAACTTTACGCTTGGCGAGACACCAATTAGGAAAGCAAATGAGATAATTAGTATATTGTCAATTCTATACTCATTAGAACACAATTAACGTTAATGGAATGTGACACCGTTCAGTGCCAACTGGGAGTATCAATGCAAGACTAGGTACGCTTCATGTTGAGGTGGTCATCATCGTGTTCAACTTGTATACGTCTGTGTGTTAAGGCTGCGAGAAATTAATTAAAACATTGCTGTAGTAAGGATGCCGTCAACGCCACTATGTTAGCAGGTGTGCACCGCCAGGAAGCGATGGGTAGCAGGCTGACACAACTTTGGTCCTTAAACAGCCTTTGTCCAGAGCCTTACTTAATGCTGCCAAGTTTGTGCTGTAGCTCCCGTAACTTTACAACTTTACACACAAGACAAAGTACCCATAATAAGTACAGTTTCACCCACATAATTATTAACTTGTAAGAAAACTGTCACAAGTACTGTAGCATCGTCTTAGCTACATCGTTTGAGTAAATTGACTTAGTGGCACCAGATCACATGTTAAAGAGGGTATCCGGAGTATTACCAACCATGTCACTGGAAACATATCTACATTGTTCACGAGAGGAATTTCTAGTTAACGTCTCACTTGCATATTGAACTTAATATTCCTTGGAAGTTCTGAGTAAACATTAAACTGTTGACTAGAAGTTTTTAATACGTGACACCCAACCCAACCCAACCCAACCCAACCCAACCCCACAGCCATTATAACTGTGACCCACTAGCAGGGCGCCTTTAGGACCGGGCCTCGAGTCGGCCCAAACGGTTAAACCAGATCAGAATAGGCTTGGTTAAGGTTTGTTAGGTCTTAAATACATTTAGCGAGTTATCACAACACTGGTGTGGAACTAGTGTTACCTGGTGTGGTACTAGTGTTACCTGGTGTGGTACTAGTGTTACCTGGTGTGGTACTAGTGTTACCTGGTGTGGTACTAGTGTTACCCGTTGTGGCACTAGTGTTACCTGGTGTAGTACTAGTGTTACCTGGAGTGGTACTAGTGTTACCTGGTGTGGTACTAGTGTTACCTGGTGTGGTACTAGTGTTACCTGGTGTGGTACTAGTGTTACCTGGTGTGGGTAGTGGTACTAGTGTTACCTGTGTGGTACTAGTGTTACCACTAGTGTTACCTGGTGTGGTACTAGTGTTACCTGGTGTGGTACTAGTGTTACCTGTTGTGGTACTAGTGTTACCTGGTGTGGCACTAGTGTTACCTGGTAAGGTACTAGTGTTACCTGGTGTAGTACTAGTGTTACCTGTTGTAGTACTAGTGTTACCTGGTGTGGCACTAGTGTTACCTGGCGTGGTTTTAGTGTTACCTGGTGTAGTACTAGTGTTACATGGTGTGGTACTAGTGTTACCTGGTGTGGTACTAGTGTTACTTGGTGTAGTACTAGTGTTACCTGGCGTGGTTTTAGTGTTACCTGTAGTTATTGGTTTTGATGTTACCTGGTGTAGTACTAGTGTTACATGGGTGAGCCCACTGAGTGTTACCTGGTGTGGTACTAGTGTTACCTGGCGTGGTTTAGTGTTACCTGGTGTGAGTACTAGTGTTACATGGAGTGGTACTAGTGTTACCTGGTGTGGTACTAGTGTTACCTGGTGTAGTACTAGTGTTACCTGGCGTGGTTTTTAGTATTTTTGGGTGTGGTACTAGTGTTACCTGGTGTGGTACTGAGTGTTGCCCGTTGTGGCACTAGTGTTACCTGGTGTGGTACTACTGGCACCTGGTGTGGCACTAGTGTTGCCTGATGTGGTATAGTGTTACCTGGTGTAATACTAGTGTTACCTGGTGTGGTACTAGTGTTACCTGGTGTGGTACTAGTATTACCTGGTGTAGTACTAGTGTTACCTGGTGTGGTACTAGTGTTACCTGGTGTGGTACTAGTATTACCTGGTGTAGTACTAGTGTTACCTGGTGTGGTACTAGTGTTACCTGGTGTGGTATTAGTGTTACCTGGTGTAGTACTAGTGTTACCTGGTGTGGTACTAGTGTTACCTGGTGTGGTACTAGTGTTACCTGTTGTAGTACTAGTGTTACCTGGTGTAGTACTAGTGTTACCTGGTGTGAGCTGTTACCTGGTGTGGCACTAGTGTTTACCTGTTGCCCAATATGAGTACCTGGTGTACTAGTGTTACCTAGTGTGGCACTAGTGTTACCTGAGTGTGGCGTGTGTTACCTGGTGTAGTACTAGTGTTGCAATTGTAGTACTAGTGTTACCGGGTGTAATACTAGTGTTTCCTAGTGTGGCACTAGTATTTACCTGAATGTGGCATGGTATTTACCTGGTGTAGTACTAGTGTTACCTGGTGTAGTACTAGTGTTACCGGGTGCTTGTGTAATACTAGTGTTACCTGGTGTGGCACTATTTTAATTGTGGTACTAGTGTTACCTGTTGTAGTACTAGTGACTGCCTGGTGTAGTACTAGTGTTACCTGTGGTGTGGCTGGTACCTGGTGTAGTACTAGTGTTACCTGGTGTATTACTAGTGTTAACCTGATGTGGTACTAGTGTTACCTGGTGTGGCATAGTGTTGCCTAATTCAGTACTAGTGTTGCCTGGTGTAGTACTAGTGTTACCGGGTGTAATACTAGTGTTTCCTGGTGTGGCACTAGTGTTACCTGGTGTGGCATTAGTGTTACCTGGTGTGGCGCTAGTGTTACCTGGTGTAGTACTAGTGTTACCTGGTGTAGTACTAGTGTTACCGGGTGTAATACTAGTGTTACCTGGTGTGGCACAAGTGTTACCTGGTGTGGTACTAGTGTTACCTGTTGTAGTACTAGTGTTACCTGGTGTAGTACTAGTGTTACCTGGTGTGGTACTAGTGTTACCTGGTGTAGTACTAGTATTACCTGGTGTAGTACTATTGTTACCTGATGTGGTACTAATGTTACCTGGTGTGGCACCTGTTACCTGGTGTAGTACTAGTGTTACCTGCGTAGTTTTAGTGTTACCTGTTGTAGGACTAGTGTTTCCTGGTGTGGTACTAGTGTTACCTGGTGTGGCTGTTACCAGTGTGGTACTAGTGTACCTGGTGTGGCACTAGTGTTACCTGGTGTGGTACTAGTGTTACCTGGTGTGGTACTAGTGTTGCCTGTGGCACCTGTGTTACCTGGTGTAGTACTAGTGTTACCTGGTGTGGTACTAGTGTTACCTGGTGTGGTACTAGTGTTGCCTGGTGTGGCACTAGTGTTACCTGGTGTGGTACTAGTGTTACCTGATGTGGTACTAGTGTTACCTGGTGTGGTACTAGTGTTACCTGGTGTGGTACTAGTGTTACCTGGTGTAGTACTAGTGTTACCTGTTGTAGTACTAGTGTTTCCTGGTGTGGTACTAGTGTTACCTGGTGTGGCACTAGTGTTACCTGGTGTGGTACTAGTGTTACCTGGTGTGGTACTAGTGTTACCTGGTGTGGCACTAGTGTTACCTGATGTGGTACTAGTGTTACCTGATGTGGTACTAGTGTTACCTGGTGTTGGCACCTGTGTTACCTGGTGTAGTACTAGTGTTACCTGGTGTAGTACTAGTGTTACCTGTTGTAGTACTAGTGTTTCCTGGTGTGGTACTAGTGTTACCTGGTGTGGCAATAGTGTTACCTGGTGTGGTACTAGTGTTAGTGTACTAGTGTACCTGGTGTGGCACTAGTGTTACCTGGTGTGGCACTAGTGTTACCTGGTGTGGTACTAGTGTTACCTGGTGTGGTACTAGTGGTGTGGTACTAGTGTTACCTGGTGTGGTACTAGTGTTACCTGGTGTGGCACTAGTGTTACCTGGTGTGGTACTAGTGTTACCTGGTGTGGCACTAGTGTTACCTGGTGTGGTACTAGTGTTACCTGGTGTGGTACTAGTGTTACCTGGTGTGGTACTAGTGTTACCTGGTGTGGCACCTGTGTTACCTGGTGTAGTACTAGTGTTAGCTGGCGTGGTTTTAGTGTTACCTGATGGTGGTGGAGTTATACCAGTACCAGGTGTGACCACTGTACCCTCTGGTCACCGAGTGCATCAGCTCTTACAGTTGTCTTGGTTTCATCCTCCGTCTTGTCCCGTCGATCGTCACTTATTATTATTAGTGTCATTATTATTAAGATTCATCAACTGAAAGACATTATTTTCAGGGTAACGGATACGCTCGTTACCGCTGTAGCGTCAATTCCTAAAATAATTCCCATGCCGGGAATCGAACCCGGGCCTCCTGGGTGAAAGCCAGGTATCCTAGCCACTAGACCACATGGGATAATGTTTGTAGGCGTTAGATATAGTTTTCCGGTCTGTAGAACAGTTTACCATTATGCTGTAGGATGGCCTGGATCAACAACATGCATGGGTCATCCAATTTATTCCATCTCATTCATTCAGTCCTGCTGGAACAGGTCTTCTGTGTTATGACGTTCCTCCACAACATGACCCTGACGAACTAAAAACAAGAACTGGAAGCATTTGTACATCACCCATGTGAGAAATTTCAGCACATACCCCATTAATACGGTGGTATTCCTTAACAATATAATTTAGTATATTTGTGAAGCGTCAGTAGTGTCTTCCGCAAGTATTACACTTAGTAAAGTTAAACAAATACTCTATAGTTATGCTAATATTTAAAAGTATTTTTCTCTACGGAGTTTTACATAGAAAATGGTTTATGGATAACTATAATAATATACTTGGGCAGCTTCCTCGCTGGTACATTTTAATAATAATATACAGTATATTCAGTAAGATTGTCATACAGGATTACAATTAGGTTAACATGTTTATAAACTATGCAGCTGTACAGTTCATAATGAATAAAGACAAGTGTAGGTAAACAGTGGACGTAGGACGTGGGTGTACACAGTTACCTGTGTGCCGAGACAGTACAGGGAACAACAATACTAAACACTAAGGCTTTTTTTCCGCCACTGGTAAGCTCGTTAGCCACATGGGCGGTCGGTCGTCTCTGCTACGAACTGTTGCCAAGTACCAACCGCATGAATGGCTAATAAGCCAGTATGTGATGAATGTGTGTGTGGTCTGAAGTTGTTTATAACAGTGTAGAGGATACTTAAGTGTTTTATGGCGAGGGTTTTAATAGATATTTGTTTAGTCAACATGTGTGGAGATGTTAGGTTTTAGGAGGAGTTTAAAGGTAGTGCACAGCGACCAGTGTCTTGTTGCCAGGGTAGTGTGGGGACCAGAGGATACTGAAACACATTATATTACAAATATTTGATAATGCAATTTTTAATTTGTCTATGATAAAGATCTGTACATTTGCTTTGTTTTTAATCAAAATTTATTTTTTCGTCATAATTTGAGTTTTAAATATTGTATGTTTTTATATTCGGTAGTGTTGGTTAATCAACATAATATTTACATATAGATAGATCATGTACTGTACATGTATATTATAACAACTATTCCTACAAGACGGTGAGCCACGTATGCACAGGCCAACCGGCCTATTGCAGACTCCTTATTGTCTTATGTTCTTATGTTAGTTAAACACAACTTTATCAAACAAAATAGAATATACGTTTGTGAATTTATTAATGTTTATTTTACCAAATTAAAGGATTCCGGTTTTCTGGATGAAAAATATTAATGTAAATTTTGTAGGTATTACAAATTAGAAACATTTTATATACACAGTTTATATATATATATATATATATATATATATATATATATATATATATATATATATATATATATTTTATATTTTTATCAAGATTTATCTTATCCACGTTTTCATTGTGATTTACATGAAATATATATATACTGTGTATATATATATAATATATATATATATATATATATATATATATATATATATATATATATATATATATATATATATATATATATATATATATATGGGTTGGGTTAATATAGGTTGGGTTTTGGTTAGTATAGGTTGGGTCGGGTTAGCTTAGGTTAGGTTATGATATGGGCTTTCTTAACCAATCTGGATGGACACTTGTCGTTGGACTTGGCTGGGTATCTCTCGTTCTTCCGAGTGAGATATTAGTTGCTTGAAGACGTTATTTAGGTCATCTAGCACATGTTTAAAGGACTTATTATCACCTGGACTTCCTCTGCTACAAGTGGAGGGGAACCTTGATGTGTAGGGACATAACTCGACCTACTGCGTGTGGACGGGAACTTTCTTATACCTGTTCTTTATAATCTTCAAGCATCGTCTTGACCACCATATAGCCGCCGCCGTGGAATAGAGAGCACTGATACAGAGGAAAGTGGCGATGTAGCTCTCAAAGTAGTCCCTCACCAGACCTGTGGCGGAGGAACACAAGGTCCTGTTAGTTGAAGTGGTGGTTAGGGTTAATACGGGTTTTGGGATTTATGATTTATCTGACTTGTATTATTTGCGTGTTCTCTCTCTCTCTCTCTCTCTCTCTCTCTCTCTCTCTCTCTCTCTCTCTTACCTAGCAAAAAGCCACCTACAACGATGACGGCTCCGTTAAACATAAATACGAAGCTGAACACTTGGGAGTACTGGTCGACCCCAAGGTACTTGATGATCATATGGATGAACAGCACGACGCTAACGCTGTTAGATATCCCGTTCACAGCCACGCACAGCATCACCCAGTTATACGACGAGGACACCGGCAATACTGCACAGGGAGGAAGAGGGAGGGTCGTCAGAATAAACAGAAATAATCGATAAGACGAGATGATTACACTGAAACTTAAAAGATTTATATGTAACGAATACTGGATTATGTGGCATCGGGAGAGGTTGTTGTAGAGGTATTTCATGGTCTCAGATTGCACCTAAAGTCCCTCTCAAATTACATCCCATGACATCAAGAGAGTACTGTACTTACATCCACAAAAGAGGGCAGAGAGGGTAAAGCCGATGGTATAAACCAACTCGATGGGGAACCAGGAGTAATCAGATAATCCAGCGAATATCAGCCGGAACACTGCCTGAGGGAGGGAGTGAAGCTGTTAGTAGTGCACCACCTGTACAGGCAGCTGGTGCTACCACCCCATTAACGTTGTGGGAGATAAATGTAGAGGTATATTCGTATACAAACACTGGACAATACACGGTACAGTGGCGGAGGTGTTGGGAGCATTAGCAGTAATGTATTTATTAATGTTATGTTATATTAAGATGACTTGGTAGAAGTAACAGATTACATTTTGGTCACCAAACATAACGTTATTGCCAACTATCTGACGAAAGTTGGATGGCGGTTGTAGTGTGATGTGGGATTTTGTCTGGGTCGGAAATTGTCCGGTATAGGACATCTTACTGACCTCTGTAGCACTGAAGGAGGAGATGGCGAAGGCGCTCTGGTAAGGGGTGTAGCCCAGGCTGGAGACGTAACCTGGGAGGGCGTACAAGGTGTTGATGTAACCCAGGAGGCTCAGCGCGTTGGCCCACGCAACCAGGTGAAAGTGAGGCTGTTTTAGTAACGAGTAGTTGAGCATCCTGAACACCTGTGGGGAGGATGGCTTGTGTGAGATTAGAGAGAGAGTGACGGGGAAGAGAGAAGTATAGACGGACAAACAGACTGTGTGTGACTATCGAAAGGAGAAGTTCAACACCCTGAACACCTCTAGAGGAGACTGGTTAATGAAATTTCAGACGGAAAAAATGAAGGTAAAAATTCTCTTCCTTACTTTACATTTCCTCTGTCATACATTTGTCTCCTACCTGGAATTACTGTATACTATTGCTGTGTGGGTCCGAATAACAAGTGGATGAATCAGTAACACAGGTGGACTCGTCAGTGTTTCTCACCTTGACGACGAGACAGTCGTTGCAGCAGTCGTCCTGGTCATCATCGTCGTCACTGCAGAACAACTTTTGGTCACCAACAGGTAACAGAGGGATAGACCCCGATAGTGACCACTTGGAGTCCCTTAGAGCCAACGGTAGTTTGTTGTCCTCGATGTTGGTTTTCTCCCGTAAGTCTTTGACCCGCGAAAACAGGATCACCTCGTCGTCTTTCCCCGGGGGGTTGACAGTCGTGGGGGTTGTAGGCATGACGAATATGATGTCGTCGTCATCGTCGTCTGTCGTCGTCTTCGCAGGGGCACCACTCGCCGGAGGGTTACCGTTTTGCTCCACCAGCCCGTTGTCGGTGATGGCCACGGAGGTTATGGGTGCCGGCACATCCTCTAGCCTCACGTCATCATCTTCTGGGTCTCGTGGCTCAGGTATCTGTGTAATAGTAATTAATTGTGGATTACATTAACTTTACTTAAAATGATGAAATTTTACCTATATACTGTACAAGAACAATAATAATGATGATGATGATATTATTATTATTAACAACAATAACTAATAATAAGACGACCATTACTGAGGTGAAAAATGGGTCCCAGGAACTATATCTAACCTAACCGAGCGGGGGGGGGGGGTAAATTCCTAAGATTCCCCGGATGACCGAAACTAAAATAATACTAATGTATTTTCCCATAGAGGTCCTATGTGTCAGAACTTGCCATGTGTCACCTACCATCCAAAGTGTCAGGACTCACCAGGTGCCACTCCGGGGGTTGATAGAGCATACCGGCGATGCAGGTGTGGAGGGAGAGCGCCCCGACCAGGAGACAGGACCAGGTGTACCCGTAATTGTCCAACAGAAGGCGAACCAGAGGAGCCGTACCGATTTTACCTGCAGGGACACAAACATACACACAAGGGTTAAATACGTGTAGTTAAGGGGGAAATGGGTGAAAGTAGTGGCAGAAATGGGTGATTTTGGGATGACATAGACAGGAAGGTGGAAATGGGTGTAAGTGATCTGGGTATGGGTAAAACCAAGGGAAGGCGCATGGGAGGGAGGGAGGGAGGGTGAGATGAGCTATATTGAGATGGATATGTGTTAAGGGAAGATGAGTGAGGGTGAGGTGAAAATGAACCAAAGTCAACTAATCAATAAAAATTTCGTTGTGTTTTTATCTCATAAATGTTTTTATAGGCGATGATATATATACTGTAGTACCGTTCTATTGGCACTAGGTTAGGGTACCGTTATATTGGCACTAGGTTAGGGTACCGTTCTATTGGCACTAGGTTAGGGTACCGTTCTATTGGCACTAGGTTAGGGTACCGTTCTATTGGCACTATTAGGGGCACTAGGTTCGGTATTCAGGTTTGGCTTATTATATTGGCACACCGTTATATTACTAGGTTAGGTACCATATATTGGCAATTAGGTTAGTACCGTTATATTGGCACTAGGTTAGGTGTTATATTGCACTAGGTTAGGGTACCGTTATATTGGCACTAGGTTAGGTACCGTTATATTGGCACTAGGTTAGGGTACCGTTATATTGGCACCAGGTTAGGGTACCGTTATATTGGCACTAGGTTAGGCACCGTTATATTGGCACTAGGTTAGGGTATATTGGCACTCAGGTTAGGGTACTGCTATTGGCACTAGGTTAGGGTACCGTTCTATTGGCACTCAGGTTAGGGGTACCTCTATTGGCACTAGGTTAGGGCACCGTTATATTGGCAGTAGGTTAGTACCGTTATATTGGTACCAGGTTAGGTACCGTTATATTGGCACTAGGTTAGAAACTGCTATATTGGCACTTGTTAGGGGTACTGTCTATTGGCACTAGGTTAGGGTACCGTTCTATTGGCACTAGGTTAGGGTACCGTTCTATTGGCACTAGGTTAGGGTACCGTTATATTGGAACTAGGTTAGGGTACTGTTATATTGGAACTAGGTTAGGGTACCGTTATATTGGAACTAGGTTAGGGTACCGTTATATTGGAACTAGGTTAGGGTACCGTTATATTGGAACTAGGTTAGGGTACCGTTATATTGGCACTAGGTTAGGGTACCGTTATATTGGAACTAGGTTAGGGTACCGTTCTATTGGCACTAGGTTAGGGTACCGTTCTATTGGCACTAGGTTGGGGTACCGGTGGTGTAACAACTCACCCAGTGAAGCGGCAGAAGAGACCATCCCATTGGCCAGTCCTTTACGATGGTTGAAAGAGTACCGGTGGTGTAACAACTCACCCACGAAGCGGCAGAAGAGACCATCCCATTGGCCAGTCCTTTACGATGGTTGAAGTACTTGGTAATGATGTGATTAGTCACGGGCACTGTGATTAACACGGGCACCTAGTCATGGGCACTGTGATTAGTCATGGGCACTGTGATTAGTCGTGGGCACTGTGATTAGTCGTGGGCTGTGATTAGTCAGGGCACTGTAGTCAGCACTGTGATTAGTCGTGGGCACTGTGATTAGTCGTGGGCACTGTGATTTAGTCGTGGGCACTGTGATTAGTCGTGGGTACTGTGATGGGTCATGAGCACTGTGATTAGTCGTGGGCACTGTGATTAGTCGTGGTTATGGGAGAACTATTAATGGTCATGGGAACTTCAAATGGTCTGGGGAATGAGAAATGAATGAATAGGTAGAAAAGGAGGAAGAAGGGGGAAGGAAAGAGGGAAGAGACAGGAGGAGGAAGGAAGAGACAGGGGAGGGGGAAGAAGGCAAGAAAAGGTTAGGTAGAGGAGGAAAAAGAAGACGGGAAGGAACGACTGACAACACAAGACGCACCGCCGACGATGGAGTAAGAGAGGGCGAAGGAGACGATGCTGGTGCTGTAGGCGCATAACACCATAGTGAGGAAGGACATCAGACCCCCCGTGATGGTTATGGTGCGGTACCCGAACAGCTCTAACAGCGGCGCCGTCAACAGTGCTGGAAATAAACCACCAGGAATGATGGTGTTAGTAACGTCAGTGTATTAGGCACACTCCCTGCAGCAGCGGCCTTCAGTCCCACATTGTCATCCTCGTGGTAGTTCAAGGTCAATGTTTTATACTCGAGACTTAAGCCAAAACACTTGTGGTTACTTTTACATGATCTGAACATTTTTAGGGAAGATAAGTAGATAAAGTATTCGGTTTGTGACAGTTATATGTTTTTTGTTTTGTTTTACCGATACAGGTTGTGATATGTGGATTTTGATACCTGTTTTTGTTGAATCTTCAGGAAGATATTCATTGAAAATTGACGTAAAAGATATTTGAACGCCCACACATGCGAGAATATTTATTTATGTATGTGTGTGTGTGTGTATGTGTGTACACTCGTCAAACTATATGTCATGAACAGAGGCACCAAGTTTCTCTTGTAACTGCTCATTCAGTCTTGCCAGATTCAAGATTTCCGCGCCCATGTGTAGTTGCCTATTCTAATGTATATTTTTTTCTTTTACAGCAGAATATGAGATAAATTCATAATGGTTCCAAAAAATGTTAAGGGTCGGCCATGAAAACGGAACCGCCGATAATTGGGGGGGGGGCTTTATTGGTAAAGGTTCCCTGCCTACCGACATACCTGCAGTCGCCCACACCTACAAGCATACATGACCCCCTCCACCCCCCACTCTTCCTCACCAGCACCTTACCGGTGAAACTCCAGGAGGTGCTGAGGCCGTTGCCGATTAGTGTGAAGGCTGTGGCCCCGGCGCCCATGATCTCCAGCTTCTCACTGAACAGCACCCCAAACGCCATGGTCACCGCCGGGAAGAAGAACTGTCAGGGGTGGGTGGGATGTTTTTAGTGAGGAAGCTCTTGTCGTCAAGTGGACACAGAAGAGATGTGGTGCAGGTCGTTATGTGAGAATGAGGGGAGTTAGAGGGGAATGTGTGGAGGATGTGCTGGTGGTCGTAATAATAATTAACGGTTTATTGAAAAAATTCTGCAGCCCGAAGGCTGAAAATATACATTGGACATAAATGACTTATTACATACATTGGTGGTTTAACAAAGCCTTCATTAGAGAAAGGTAAAGGAACATACAGTGAACATACAGATTAATGTAGGTGTTAAACAGCAATCTCGTAGTGTAGTAACTCCCTCCCAGATGGTGTTAGGAGGAACTCACGTGGTGTAGTAGTTCCCTCAGATGGTGTTATGAAGGACCTGGCGTGGTGTAGTAATTCCCTCGCAGATGGTGTTATGAGGGACCTCACGTGGTGTAGTAATTACCTCACAGATGGTGTCATGAGGGACCTCACGTGGTGTAGTAATTACCTCACAGATGGTGTTATGAGGGCCTCACGTGGTGTAGTAATTCCCTCACAGATGGTGTTATGAGGGGCCTCACGTGGTGTAGTAATTCCCTCACAGATGGTGTTATGACGTGGGTAGCCTCACGTGGTGTAGTAATTACCTCACAGATGGTGTTATGAGGGGCTCACGTGGTGTAGTAATTCCCTCACAGATGGTGTTATGAGGGACGTGGTGTAGTAATTACCTCACAGATGGTGTTATGAGGGCATCACGTGGTGTAGTAATTACCTCACAGATGGTGTTATGAGGGACCTCACGTGGTGTAGTAATTACCTCACAGATGGTGTTATGAGGGACCTCACGTGGTGTAGTAATTACCTCACAGATGGTGTTATGAGGACCTCACGTGGTGTAGATGGTGTTATGAGGGGGTGTTATGAGGGACCTCACGTGGTGTAGTAATTCCCTCACAGATGGTGTTATGAGGGGCCTCACGTGGTGTAGTAATTCCCTCACAGATGGTGTTATGAGGGACCTCACGTGGTGTAGTAATTACCTCACAGATGGTGTTATGAGGGACCTCACGTGGTGTAGTAATTACCTCACAGATGGTGTTATGAGGGGCCTCACGTGGTGTAGTGTAGTAACGTGGTGTAGTAATTCCCTCACAGATGGTGTTATGAGGGACCTCACGTGGTGTAGTAATTCCCTCACAGATGGTGTGATGAGGGACTTGACGTGGTGTAGTAATTCCCTCACATATGGTGTTATGAGGGACATGTGGTGTAGTAATTCCCTCACATATGGTGTTATGAGGGACATGTGGTGTAGTAATTCCCTCACTGATGGTGTTATATGAGTGAGGTTTGGTCTTAGGCCTTCCTATCGTAGACAGATTAACACATCGGTGGTTGTTGTTGGGTCGGGCCGTTATCACTGGGTACCTGGGACCTCACTGTGTGAAGGTTAACTTGGCTACGACTGTTACTGTTGAGTTGTTCTCACTGACTTAAGCACTGTTCACCTCTGTTTAACACTGGTTTCGTTCCTTTCCTAAATAGAATTGTAACTTCTGGCGAGAACTTGTTGATATTCCGGTGGGGAGGAGGGTTCAGGGGAGGGGGTTGGTATGGGCCAACTTAACAGTTGACCTGGCTGCTCCGAGAGGAGCGCCAGGTACGTCTTGACCCTTCGGTGGTCAAGGATGTCACAGCCGCGGTAAATCTGAGATTCCAAGCGAGAGAAAAATCACTATATTGTAAGATGAAGGATATACTTCAGTAGCGAAACCTCCAAACATACACATTTTTTATTTATTTATTTTTTATTTTTTTTTTACAGGGATTAGCCCACCCAGGCACAGGTCACTGACCCACACCAGGGCCTGGGGGGCGAAAATGTAATAATAATAATAATAATAATAGTAATAAAGAACCATAAACAAATACAAAAAAGATCAAAAGTGAGAAACGATATATGTTATGTTGTCAATAGTAAGAGAAACAATTGAGGCCCTGTAATTGAGTGTAAATGAGGCAGAAAGTCAGATCAGCAACCTGGGACTTGGTCACAATTTTCGTGATGCCATATGGCAGCAGGGTCTACCATTAGACAACACATTATGCTTCCAATATCTTCCCAGGCGGTAGTACCTCCCTGTTTGGTAGCTGCCAACTACCTACTACATAAAGTAAGTACACAATATATTGTCTTCATAATATAATCACCAATAACTATAACAACTATACAAGACATTTTTAATCATGGTCAGGATTCTCCAAGGTTTCTGCATTATCTTTTCATCTGCTGGGAGAAGAGAACATAATTATCTGGTTTTCGAGGAGTTTCGCCAGTGATGTGACATACCTGAAGTGTTTGGTTTTGGTATGATATGAGAGATTAATGGCGGATTTCATCATGGACATCACAGGTTGATTACAACAGTCCTATTTGTGGCAACAACTGAAGTGATCAGTCACACATGAACTTATTTCGCCCCTCGAGCTAATCTACTGAGACTGACGCTTGAAGGTTAACTTTATCGTAAACTTTTGTTCTGTATGACATTTATTTGTCATGGTGACTGCTAACAATATTACAGACTTATTGTTAAGGATTATCTTGTCTGAGTGCGTGTAGGTATGAACAATATTTCATCTGACTAACACTATCAGTTACGAGGTACTTCAGGTCTCCGTACTAGCTCAAACTATTTTTTTTATTATCCGTTGATGATTTTATCTCAGAAAAAGAAAAAAAACACGTCCCTAGATCTTATACTCCACGTGTCTCCACTCGGGATAACATCGACGGTCTCACACAACAGACCTCACTAACAGATGACCTTGTATGCATAGTTAAGTGGGTGACGTCCAGTGCTTTCTTCAGCGCCTTTAAAACAAAATACCGTACATAATGTTCAGTAACAAGTAACACACTTTTATCTCATTAAGGTTTTAGATATTTCTCTTACCTTACAATATAATTTGTCACACCTGTAATATATCGTATTAAGAGAGCATTATCTCTCTCTCTCTCTCTCTCTCTCTCTCTCTCTCTCTCTCTCTCATTGACATATAATAGATATAATCTATCTATCTATGTACTCTCTATGTACTCACCACAGTTATACAAGCCCCGAGTACCACCATCCACCCCCATCCACCGTCAGGAGGCACCAAGTTCCTCTTGGTCTTGGCCACCATCCTGGTAGGGAGAGGACCCATCGCTGGTGTCTTAGGCGGCGGTCTGTTAGGTACCAGCTTCTTTTTACTTGGTTTACCTCCCATGTTGAATTACCCTCGTCTGTGGTCTGTGATGCCCTCTGTGTTGGTGTCTGTGCGTGTCTGTAATAATAATAATAATAATAATTAACGGTTTATTGAAAGAGCTTGGCAGCCAGAAGGCTGAAAATATACAGTTACATATTTGGGGAATGGGTGTGTGTCTGTGTGTGTGTCTGTGTGTGTCTGTGTGTGTGTGCCTGTGTGTGTCCTTAGCGTCGTTCAGTCCTTGTCTGTGTCTATATGGTTGTCTTTCTGTTCGGTACTTGGTGTCTGTGTTATGTTTATGGTTAGTCTTTTTTGTGTCTGTGGTGCCTTTAAGTTGTTGTCTGTGTAGTATGTTCGTCGTTGTGTCTTTTCGGTGTTTTGTCTGTGTTGTTGATATTAAGATACAGTCTGTGTACCTTCTCTGTCTTAGTGTCTGTCGTTCCTTACTTCCAGTTTATTCTTGCTGTCACGTTCTTACTGTCGAGTGAGAATCTTGTCGTCAAGAGATCAGTGTTACCGTTTTCTGTTGTTTTATGATAGTACTGTTTCCTGTTTGACTGTACAGTACTTTGCCACACTTCTGTACACTTTGTTCTGTGATATTCTGAAAAAATAAATTGCATTTTACATATAATAAAACATAAACAATAAAATATTTCAGCTGAGTATAGACTGGAACCTAATGGGGACGTCTAATCTTCACGTTATCTAGAATAAATGTCTAAAAATTATTCAATGTTTTCTTCTCAAACACACATAAAATATTTAAAAAAAAGACGTTGAATTAATAAATATTATCATATTTTTGTTAGTGTGTCGCTTGATGATATGGGCAGTGGTATACCTCCTCCCCCCAGACCTGCAGTGGTATACCTCCTCCCCCCAGACCTGCAGTATATACCTCCCTCCCCCAGACCTGCAGTATATACCTCCTCCCCCAGACCAGACCTGCCTGCAGTATATACCTCCTCCCCCCAGACAGTATACCTCCTCCCCCCAGACCTGCAGTATATACCTCCTCCCCCAGACCTGCAGTATATACCTCCTCCCCCCAGACCTGCAGTATATACCCCTCCCCCCAGACCTGCAGTATATACCTCCTCCCCAGACCTGCAGTATATACCTCCCTCCCCCAGACCTGCAGTATATACCTCCTCCCCCCAGACCTGCAGTATGTACCTCCTCCCCCAGACCTGCAGTATGTACCCTCCTCCCCCAGACCTGCAGTATATACCTCCTCCCCCCAGACCTGCCCCTCCTCCCCAGACCTGCAGTATACCTCCTCCCCAGACCTGCAGTATATACCCTCCTCCCCCCAGACCTGCAGTATATACCTCCTCCCCCAGACCTGCAGTATATACCTCCTCCCCCCAGACCTGCAGTATATACCTCCTCCCCCCAGACCTGCAGTATATACCTCCTCCCCAGACCTGCAGTATATACCTCCCCCTCCAGACCTGCAGTATACCTAGACCTGCAGTATATACCTCCTCCCCCAGACCTGCAGTATACCTCCTCCCCCAGACCTGCAGTATCCCCTCCCCCCAGACCTGCAGTATATACCTCCTCCCCCAGACCTGCAGTATATACCTCCTCCCCCCAGACCTGCAGTATATCCTCCCCCCCAGACCTGCAGATATCCCTCCCTCCTCCCCAGACCTGCAGTATACCTCCTCCCCCAGACCTGCAGTATATACCTCCTCCCCAGACCTGCAGTATATACCTCCTCCCCCCCAGTACCTGCAGTATATATACCTCCTCCCCCCCCAGACCTGCAGTATATACCTCTCCCCCCCAGACCTGCAGTATATACCTCCTCCCCCAGACCAGTGGTATACCTCCTCCCCCAGACCTGCAGTATATACCTCCTCCCCCAGACCTGCAGTATGCCTCCCTCCCCCCCCAGACCTGCAGTATATACCTCCTCCCCCCAGACCTGCAGTATATACCTCCTCCCCCCAGACCTGCAGTAATGTACCTCCGAGGACTCAAGGTTTAGTTAGGTGGCTCTGTGTTGTTTAGACCCACTACCTCGTATCACATATTCAGTAGGTTGAAATAACTCCAGTATAGAAGTTCCTGGGCAACACGACTCGCCTCCCTCCCCACACCACTCACACAACGTCGATAACAACATACCCCTGATAAGATAGCCTCAACAATGGTATGCCAGAGCAGCAGTCTGTGTCCGGGTAACCTACTGTATATAGCTGAGAATTTACAGTCTGTCGTGATGTAGGAAGATACAGTCTTAGTTGTACTACACGTGTTGGACACCTACTACAAACTTCATCTGATTACCTAATGATTTGACATCCAGGTTATTTCACCCTGTGACTAAACATCCTAGTGCTACCAGGAGGGATTAAAATAGATGAATTTAGATTAGGTTAGCATTAGGGTGGTTAATCTTCAGGTGAAATAAACTGGGGGCCTAATCCTCAGGTGGTCCATTTATTCCTAGTTATACTCTGTGTTAGTCACCGATCTATCAACAAGTGCACTAAAGGACAAATCAATATCTTAACTCTCGCCTGCAGTAATGTAATGATTAGATGATATAGAGTTTAATATCGGGTGAAGATGGCGTCCCGGCAATGAAGGTGTTAAGACTAAAGAACTCCTATAAAAGCTCTTCACGCACACTACAGCAATGGTCCCCCAACCTTTTGTAGGTTCTGGGCCACATTTATCATTGTAAATATAGTGGAGGGCGCCAAAACCTTAGATCTACATTCAAGAAACAAATATCTCATATATACTGTACAGTTATTTGCAGTTTTACACGTCCAACTGTTGCCAGTTACATACTCTTGGACAGGACGTGTGGATTTACCCCAGTGAGATGGCTGACTTACTCTGGGCCGGTCTGGGGTAAATACACACGTCCTGTACACGACAATTGTATCAAGTTATTATATATTTTCATTCATTTCATTCTTACAAAGATTCCCAACTAATTCACAATTATCTAATGAACCCTTGTGGGCTCCATGATATGGTTCGTCCGCTAACTACAGATTGGGGACCACTGCCCTGCAACATTATTCACCATTGATGTTCACTTTACTCACGGACACCATCTCTATCCTGTAAACACCAGGTGCCACAGTGACTTACATGTACACATAATAAACTATAATCTCGACAAATCCATCACTTTGAAATCAACGTCAGTACGAGCAATCAACAGCTCCTGGCGACTCACCTACCGAAGCTACGCCACACAAACGTTCGGCTGCCCTTTGTCTGTATAATAGCTCTTGTTTACATTGCAAACATTATACACTTAGCATAAAGATCTTTGAATAACATATTAAACACCAGTCCAAGAAAATCAACAAATTCAATGGAAAAGGGAAATTCATCATCATATTGAATAACAAGCTATACTAATTTGTGTTATGTCTGCAGGTCTAACACAGGTGGGGTGATAACGTCTTAATCCGTCAATCAATGAACATTCCTCACTTATCACAATAGGGTATTAATTTCATATTTATTTTTAGAGCATTATTTCATTAGTACTTTGTTTCATCGAAATTTTTTCACTGTGATTTTTCTATCCTGGTAGTTCTTTCATAGAAGTTTCATAGCAGAATATCTTTCTTTCAGAGTGCGATTTCTATCACAGTACTAATTCTATCACAATACGATTTATTTCACAGTAATATTTCACTCTGACCTTGGTCCATGGGTTCACCAACACAACGGTCCCGATCTCGGATTCAAAGATTCATGAGTCATCGAACTGAATCTCTGAGTAACTTGCACGTATTTAAAACATACCCCAGACAATAGGTTGTCTCAGAAAAATGTATACACACGGCCTAATACGTTTTCGTATATTTCGCGTGAATGTTTGGAACACGCGATATCCACTAAAATATGTAAGGTAGTTTGTATACAATTTTCTGAGACGTCTTAAATGATTGTTTGTCAAAGTTTCTTAACGTTTATTATTTCCCCGTAAGTGTGACTGAAAAACGCACTAAGTTACGGTAGAATCTCAAATCAAAACTGACGTCACTTCAAACAGTTAGATGCTCATATCATTAGTTAAGGTAGAAGTTAAGGCAAATCCCTTGGAGGCTTGAGGACCAGGGAACCAATACCTTCAAGAGGATAGAACACAACACTAGTTATTGCACACCTGGTGACCAACACCACTCTGAGGGAGGTATCCAGATAGGCTATCAATCAGGTTGTGTTATCGTGATATCAGCCATTACTCAATAATCCCGTGCATGTAACTGGTGATAACACGGTCATGCGGATCCCTCACAGCACACCAGCTTTTATTTCTTGTATATATTCTCTTACCTCCTCCTCCTGGGCTAAATCAGGTATATTCTGTTCCTTTATTATTTAACCTGTAGAATATAATCAGTGTGTGTGTGTGTGTGGTGTGTGTGTGTGTGTGTGTGTGTGTGTGTGTGTGTGTGTGTGGGTGTGGGTGTGTGTGTGTGTGTCTCCTGGTTGTCTACTATTTTTACTCCATAATGGCAGCGTTGAGTTACCCACCTTA
This sequence comes from Homarus americanus, assembly GCF_018991925.1. NCBI lineage: Eukaryota > Metazoa > Arthropoda > Malacostraca > Decapoda > Nephropidae > Homarus > Homarus americanus. The sequence continues at coordinate 125,669 of NW_024723893.1, read as the reverse complement.
GCCGCAAGTTGTATTTCTTGTACTTTCCTATCTTTTTTTTTGGTCCATTCCTCCGCCTCTTCCGTCGTCCCAATTAGTCATGCCACAGTATAAACAGAAGGCGGGTGAACTTTCCTCTGGTTAACAATGTTTCTTTTTAAATCACACCTCCGCGTCTTAAAACTGCAACACCTGATCATTTGTTTGTATTCAGATACCCAACAGGATATTCATTTTAATTAATACTTAACCTTTTATAATATCGATATATCATTTTACTCATCATTAATAATATCAATTCAGGATTATCGGTACAGATCCTGGGTCATCAATACAGGAAGCATTTCACTGTACAGTCAACAAATTCCTGTTTATGTCTGTATGCATCACACAATCGGAAGTACCAACCTTACCAAATGAACATGGCCTCAGTCGATGATCGTTGTGAAGGCCTTCAGACTCAAGGGTACAGATTTTGTTGTTGCTGTTGACTGTACATTTTGAACAGTGGCAAAATTATCTTCCCAGTTTAGTCTGATGATTTTTTAAAGCTGGCGAAACATAATTAAAGACTTACCTTGACTACGTACGAACAGTTGGTAGACCTGACTGAGACGAGACGCTTTTATTAAACGGAACATGAAGCATATCATGGTTCAAAGCATCCCAAAGTGTTAGTATGGTAAATGATATATTTCACAGGAGAATACTATATTTTCAGTATAATTAAAGTATGTCCACCAACTGTTTCAAAGTTTCGCAGAGAGCGTGTCGGAAGGCTAAAGTACAGGGTATACTGCAGTATTTCGCGATACTGTATACAGTAGGTAGGTATACTGTAGTCATCAAAAACTGGGAGGATGTAATTTTTTAGCTCCCTGTGTACTGACCACGGTCGTACATGTTAGTTTACTTAAAATCAGACAATTCATATTTCGCTCAATAACCGATAAAACGTGTGGCTATAACTTCATTATTGAGTCCCCCAGTTGAGACGTCCGTTCTCTCACCGCTTCAGTAGCTGAGATCTCCGTCTTCTCTCGAGTAGTACCGAGACTGATATTTCTTAGTGTCTCATGTCACGCTATGAAATTTGAATTTGCAACTGAATGAGTATGTGTTAAATTAAGTTAGATATGTCTGCTTACAGTACAGATGAATCATTGAAGATCCTCTGGGAATGATTTTGAAAACTTCAACTGTGTTTAATTTCAGTAACATTGTCAAATAAGTTCAATGTAGAGTTTGCCAGTCGAAGAGACGAAGCCTGACATCGTCCTTGGGTACGCCCTGAGTTTCCAATGGAAGTTAGATCATTCTCATTCCCACTCATCGGAGAATCTAACGTTTGTATTGAAATTATTGTCAGTGCTATATTTTAGAGAGTAATTATTCTCCTAAAAGAACATGCCAGTCACTTATCGTCCTAGTTTTTGAAGAAGTTGTAAGAGTGACGTTATCACCTGGTGTGTTTGACGTCAATTTCACTCTTGCCGTGCAAGCTCGAATACTGAATAGACTGTAAACAACAGCCTTAACATAGTTGAAAGTCTCATGTCCCAAGTGAACACTTAACCAAGGAAATTGAAAAAGTTATACAAGTTATGGTAACAGAAAATAAATAAAAATTAAGAATTATAAAGAAAACCTCTTACACATATTTATTAGATAGTTAAATAAATAAGACTTGTTTACTTCCTCCCTTACACCTGTACTCTTCTAGCTCAGTCATAAGTAAGATACAGGTGTAGAGATTGAAGTATGGATGGTACACAAATTCCTCTAAGGATCAATGTCATATGATATACTCTAAGAGTACAGCTATGTAAAAAGAACACCCAGAAATTCAAGGCGTGGGTTAGGTCAAACGATGAGCAGGACAGGAGGATGTATGCAAGAGCCAGGAACCAAGCAAAGGCAGAGTGCAGAAGGGCTGAAAGGGAGTTCCAGAGGCTGGTTATAAGTGAGGTCGGGTCAAACCCAAAGGTGTTTTACCGCTATGCAAAGTCGAAATTGAAAACGCGAGTAGGAGTATCACACCTGAGGCTTGAAGATGGTAGTTATGCAGATTCGGACCAGGATAAAGATGAGGCATTGAACAGCTTCTTTTCCTCAGTGTTCACAAGAGAGGATGCGATTAACCTTCCTGCGTCTGAGGTCAGACGGTTCGACACAGCACTGACCCACATTGTGTTTACTGAAGACGTTATAAGAAATAAACTGTCAAAGCTAAAAGTTCATAAGAGTCCCGGTCCTGACATAGTGGATCCCAGAGCGCGAAGAGAGTTGTGAAACGAGCTTACCTAGCCCCTGAAGATCCTGTTCTATAAATGCCTGGATGAACAAAAGGTCCCCAGTGATTGGAAAATGGCTCAAGGTAATGGATATTTGGACCCATATTCTGGAACAGAGAGGTTAATATCGACAATATATACAATTGCAGAGTTTCAGTTGTTTCTCTTACTTTGACAACACAACATACATACTGTATATCGTTTCTCATTCTTGATCTGTTTTTTTCGTTTTTGTATTTATTTATGGTTATTATTAATTTTATTTTATTTATTATTATTATTATTATTATTATTATTATTATTATTATTAGTATTAGTATTAGTATTATTATTATTATATTTTCGCCACCCAGGCCCTGATGTCCGTCAGTGACCTGTGCTCGGGTGGATTAATCCCCGTAAAAAAAAAAGGGGGCTCGTGACAGTGTAGCCCATAAAAGGCTGAAAATTAAACTGGAAGGGTATGAGACTCGGGGAAATGTCCCAGTGTGGATAGATGACTTTCTACATAACCGCAAGCAGTGTGTGGTGGTTAATGGCACGAAATCATCATCTGTACCCGTCACAAGCAGGCTACCACAGGGCAGTGTATTGGTCCCGCTGTTGTTTGTTTGCTTCATAAATGACATGCCTGAAGTTGTACACTCCTCCATGCAAATGTTAGCTGATGACACCAAGTTATTTCGAGAAATTAAGATCCAAGCAGACTGTGAAGAGCTGCAGAAGGATCGCTGTGAGCTCCAAGAATGGTCGAAGAAATGGCTGCTAAGATTCAATGTCACGAAGTGTAAGAGGATGCACCTGGGACATACCAACGATAAGGGGGCGTATCATATGTCCCAAAGGAATGAAAAAACTGCATTAATTGAGACTGAATGTGAAAAGAACCTAGGTGTGTATGTTGACAATGAGCTGAAGTTCTCGGGCCATTGCGAGAAGAAGGTAAATCAGGCAAATAGATTATTAGGTCTTATGAGAAGGTCGTTCAGATATCTAGACGGTCCGTCCCTCGTAACGATCTTCAAGAGTGAAGTGCTTTCCTATCTGGAGTACTGTCACCCCGGCTGGTCCTCGAGATAGACTAGGGACTGTCAGTTGATTGAAAATGTCCAAAGGAGGGCCACCAGACTGGTGCCTGCACTACGACACCTCAGCTACCCTGAGAGATTGGAGCGCCTGAACTTGCCTAGCTTATACTACAGACGGGCAAGGGGCGACCTAATTGACGTGTATAAGCATCTCGAGGGGCACTACTCAGTCGAGTGTCCTTGTCTGGAGCTGGCGGACGCTCGCCCCACAGGGGGTCACAGCTCAAGGTTGAAGAAGCCGCAAGCCCAGAAAACTGTGAGGGGTATCCTTTTCGGAGTGAGAGTTATGAACTCTTGGAATTATCTGCCAGAGAGTGTTGTGGCGGCACCGAGTGTGAGCTCTTTCAAGACCAGACTTGATCAACACTGGAGCAGGTTCAGATACATTCAGGAGCCGGTGCATGCCCGGTACTTGCCAACAGTGCGTAACAGATACGTGACCGACCGTCCAAGCGGCTAACGAGCCGATCAGTGGTGAAGAGGATAAAAGTAAAAGTGTACAAATACAAGCAAAAGATCATTATTTGTTTCAGCGCACTAATTCTACTCACACTCATCAGTTATTGTGTCACATCATTGTGCAGACATGTAATACAAGACTTCAAAAAAATAATAAATACCAGTATCATGGCTCATCACCTTGTACTTAAGTAACACAGGTACAAGTACAGGGACGGACTTGACAGGAACAATAGCCAGTCATCATCTTACAACACAGACGTACACTCGGTAAACAGTAGTATCTTTCAAGAGGGGGCCGATAAATTTGGAACTGAACCATCTTGTCTTGCTAGGGTTGTGAAACATTTCCTACCTATTATGGTAGGCCTAATTTAGTTACTTCATTCGAAATATAAAATTAATTCGTTGCATTATGATTGGTAAATAACAGTATGCCCCATGTGCCTTTATTAAAAACCTTCGTTCGTGGTGTCAATTTGTTTCACACAAGAATTATAAAGACACTTTTTTACCGAGTGTACAAGTCACTCAAAAACTATCTCTCGGTAAGGTTACCCAAATCCTACGTCAGTTGTCATATTTTTTCAACACAATTTTGTATAAATAGTTTTTGAGTGACTGTACAGTACATGTTAATTTCCTTCACATAGAAATTAAACCAGGTTATGTGGGGAGCTATATATTGTTGCGTCACACTGTCTTATCATCTTAATATTTCATCATAGTCAAGAGGTGTGTGTGTGTTTGTGTTTATCCCCAATCTGTCTAGAGGCCTGTATACTGTAGATCAAGAGACCTGTTTCATTTACTCTCCTCCCAAACACTGCAGGGAGAGGTGGCCGCCTCTCACCACATTGAGACTCATTAAGTGCTGGTCTTGGTCCCTGGCATGTTGGTGATAATTATGATATAATACACCACCGCGAAGCTCACAAATATCACGGGAAAACCAACCCGTCCCAGCTGGTTGAGTTGTGCGGCTCTCCTGGGCCTCCTGAAGCACCTACTGGCCCTCCTGCAGGTGGTGGTCGGGGTGGTGTTGGACAACCATGATTGAAAGGGGGGCTTTATGGTGTCATCAGCGGAGGTTTTCACGTTTGTCCTCATCTCTGTGGCTCCTTCAGGTAGTTTATCGTTTTGCTCCTGTAGAAGTGACAAGGATGTGTTGGCTTACATGACGCGCACACACACACACACACACACACACACACACACACACACTATATTGTGACACTCAAACTATTTTTTTTTTGTAACTAGTTAAACATGTAGATATGACTGTTGTTGTGCAAATACTTGATGTAAATGTTTGCTTGCGGAGCTGATAGTGTGTGTGTGTGTGTGTGTGTTAAGTACCCTTGCATATATCTAATTGTGTTGTAGGAGCAGGTAAAGACGTGTATAAATAGATCACTGCCCAAAGAGTGTTAAAACATAAGCACTGGCTGTCCCATGACCACATCAGCTGGAGACCCACGATGCACTCCTCTATAAAACAAGGTAATGCAGGTGACAGTTCCACGCCTCGCCGTAATTTATGTACCTTAACGGTCAGCGAGCGGTCACGTTAACTTCCTGAAGCCGAGGAAGGACAACGATTAAGGACCAGTATAAATTTGCGATATCAATTTGAACATAATTTCCATCTACTTTGTGTTATTTAGATTTATATGAATCAGATATTTTTTAATAAATTATAAACGGAACCTGGTTTGTTTATAGAAGCACCGCCACGTGCTATATACAGGTTACACCCAAAGATTAATGTCAGTGATGTAAATAAATACTAAATTACCTTTGTAAAACTTGTAATATATCATAATTACAATAGGACCTCTTACCAGCGGACTGTTTGGTGCCAATAGCCGGCGGTAATGAGAGGGTTTTCACAAGCTACACATCATATACATCTGGGGCCGTATGGGGGCAGCAATTAAAATCGAATAAGATTTAATGTAAAATATTAATCAGTAAGACGAATTAATTAAATACTGGGGGTAATTATTATCGTAATAGATGGCAGGGCAGTACAGTACTTACAATAAAAAATATGAACTTTATCTCATAGTCACCAGGTGGTGTGGGCAGCAGTCATGTGTTCTGGACCACCCTGTATGTAACCTTCCCAGCTGACCTCTTTTTGTTTTGTTTTTAGTGCCACCACAACACCACATTATGCTCCTTATTGGCTCACACTAATAACTTTATTGATCTTGCAAAAAAATGTACACAACATCTCCACGGGTAAAAGTCATATTTCTTCACAGAGCCAAACACCAGTTGGCACGGGGCACGCTGAGGGAACTTATGAAAAGGACAGACACTTACCCGACCACTCTCCCACACGGGCCAATCACCCTGAGCCTTGTAGACACACTCGGTCAGCATGCGTTGCTCAATCACAAGCTCAGGGGCGTGCTGTATAATATTAATTTTCAATGAATGAAAAAGACTTCTCACATTGCAGATTCTACCCTTAGCTCTTCCTAATGAAAGTGGATTAATGCCCGTCCGCTAGTGGAAGGTGTCAGATACACGAAGGTCCGCAAATAGGAAGTTTTATTATAAAGGAAACAAAATGTATGAGGAGCCTGAGCTCATGTGTACGTGTCCTCTTTCATCTTCCCTTGACACTCTCACCGAACCTGGAGGATAAACTAACCTTAATAAGAAGCCAGTTGATGAAGATGATGGTTATGATGATGAGGAAGAGCAGGAGGATACAGAACACATACCACACGTCCACCAACTTCACGTACGACGTCTGGGGGACGTTGTTGTTGGTCTGAGGAACCACAAGGGGAGATTATGTTGTATGTTTCTCCTTCCTCTCTTCCCTCCTACTTCTCCTAACTCCATTCCCCTCCTTTCCTACCTCCTTCCCTCCCTCTCTTCACTCCCTCACTCCTTCTCTCCTTGTGAAATGTATCCTTAATATTCCTTTTCTAACCCCCACGACGAAGACCATTCTCTCTTGGCACCTGTACTGTGTTGAGGAGACTTTATGAAATGATGTAGATTGCAGGTGAAATATTTCATACGCTTAGGAGTATTGGCGAGTCTTAGTATTTTTTGCGATAAGAAAATATTCCATAGATTTAAACTAAACATACATGGACCCCCCAAAAGTATTAATAGTCATGACTCCAAGTAGAAGAACCTTCCATCCAGCACCGCTAAGTACTCACCTGGGCAAAGAAGGTTGCCACCACCAGGAGTGTAGTGAGGCAGACCATCACCCTGTCAGAGAAGTCATCGAGAGGGAAGTAGAGAGTGAAGTAGCCGATGGTGACCAAGGTGAAGGTGGGCACGTAGGTGGAGCAGATGAAGTAGGTGGCCAGGTTGTCCAATGTTAGCGTGATCTTCAGGATACTATGGTCTTTCTGTAGGTTTAGGACAATTTTATATCTACAACAACAAGCTTGGGACATCATCTACAGCAACAGGTTTAGATGTATATATCTACATCAGAGTTAAAACACAACTTCTTTGATTCTGTAATAAATTAATTCCTGTAATTATACTATATGACGGAGGCGCCACCTACTGTTGTCATAGAGGGTTAGCTTCACCTACACCTTTAATATGTGTGACTTGATACACCTGTATGACCTCTCCCCTCGGGTATTACTGTACACTACCTGTACCATAGCTTCTGACGCACGCAGGGGCAGTGGACCGTCTTACTCAGATGATGGACCATGGTACAGTAACACCGCTTCTTGTCCGACCACCAAAGTTAAACAACGTTGGATCTGGTCAGTACTTTGACGGGTGACTGCCTGGCCCTAAGACCACCAGATGCTGCTGGTTTAAAGACTACTGGAATCAAGCCTCTCTTGACCATTTATGCTGTCTTTGGTCAAATTGGTGGGCCATGGTACTTACCCAGGGATGGTGGACCACGGTACTTACCCAGGGATAGTGGACCATGGTATTTACCCAGGGATGGTGGACCATGGTACTTACCCAAGGATGGTGGACCATACTCTCGGAGGTGAGGAAATACTGCCTGAGGCGTCTCTCACCCACGAACTTGATAGAAGAGTTGGGAGCGTCGAGGGTGACGACTGACAAGGGGACGTCAAGCAGCCCAATGGCCTGACGGGACAGACGAATGTTTACAAACAACTCAGCTCTTCTGATATTTCACGAGTTTGTTTTTAATATCTATAACTGATTAACGCTGATACATAAGGAGTTAGCTGTTGAACGTTTATACTCTACGAGTTTGTTTTTTAACATGTTAACTGATAACGTTGACACTACAGACACTCGTACCTTGTACAGCTCCATAAAACATTCCTATTAATATTTTGATCGTTCACGAAATACAGGCAACACTGTCCTACTGAAAGATCTTTTGATGAGTATTAGTACATTAGTTAGCTCTTAAGCTGTCCCCCCAACAATTAACTTGTCAAATTAATTCAAAATAAAAAGAAAGATTGAGGATGTGCTACAGTGAAAGGTTGATACAGTAATAAGATTATTCTAAATATCCGCAGTAAAGTCTGAACCCATATACAGTAACATAATTATTCACTTTAATTGGTAAATGGTGAAACAATAACATGAAACTATAATAGAAAGGAAGAGAAACAGTGAGTGAGAAATAACAGGTGAAGATAAAGAAGGTAGTGAGAGCGAGAACCTACTATCTCACACCGCTGCTGGTCGAAGGGGAAGGTGAAGAGGTTGAACTGACACAGAGAGGTGACCGTGATCTTCTTCATTAGAACCAGCGGGTTGTCCTCCCCCGAGTACATCAGCTCTGTCAGGTGTCAACACGTATGCACAACTCAATGTACATGACTGACTCTTGTTACCGTACTGTGTGTGTTACTTTAGTTGGTGTACAATGTGTGTGTGTAAGACAAGTAGAGAAATCAGTAATCGTGATGATTTTTATTTTGCCACTTACAGCGGCTAGTTTATTGTGCACCCCCTACTCATCGTGAGGTAGTATAAGGGTAGAGTAAGAGGCCCCACACTACAGGAGGTAACAAGACTGTGTAGGATCATATAACATTAATATACCTTATGATAATAGACCATGTGTGTGGAATATCGTATTTTACAAGTCTTATAAACAGGCATCGGGATCAGCAGAGACTTTACTCACACCACTATTAACTTCCAAAAAATGGCATCAACATTACACCTTAACAACTGATCTGCTGGGAGTATGTTTCTGCATCAAATGTTCACTTTAACAGCTAACCATTGTAACAAAGCACCTACCCTTCCTGGAGTTGGCTGCCTCCGGTGTTCCACACAACTGGCCACCAGTGGAGACGCGTCAACTTTCTAACACTGATCATCAGATGACATCGTAACAGAAAAACTTAGATAAATTTGTCCCTTGACATACCTCTATAAGCGTACTCCAGGTCGTCTGGGAGGGGCGGCGCGGACTTAACCACATTTATTTTACTCAAACTGGTCATCACCTCACACGATGTTCCCGCTGCACCTTGCAGTAGGAAGTTGGGCGTCCAGATTTTTTCTTCTATTCTATTGAGTTTTGAAGAGTCCTTAAGGTTTCGATATTTTAATCTTGAGTCCCTCCAACGGTATTTCATCACCATATCGACGGTGAGCTCAAATCCAGGGAGATCGACGTCTCTAATGTGTAGTATGGTTAACTCAAGAGTGACGATGAGGGCTTGGGAGGTGTCAGTGCGGGGTGGGAAGGTCATATTAGAGTACCCGCTGGGTAGGGACAGGACGCTGCATAAGGACTCGTCTGACCAGTCCTTACAGTCTGGCTTTAGGTCACACCTGTCTCTCATTTCCACACAGCTGCCGTCACTGCATGTGAACTGCATGTCTTTACACGTCGTCAATATGAGCGTGGGTGAAGATTGACCGCATACGTCGTTCTTAACAGTCCACGTGTTGAGGCCAAATGGGAAGTCCCCGGGGTACCGAGCTTTTACCGTGGCACTTGTTCCCACCATGTCAAGGCGCCTCATTTCCCATGTTCCGAAGTCGCCAGTCCGGCTGGGTGGATGCTTGATGATTTCTGAAGTTTCTTGCCCTGTGATGGTAACATTACCATTGTCATACGTGAGGTAAAAATATAAGTCGAACAAGGAATACTTGCATAGGCCCCGGACACGTATGACTGGAGCGTTTTGTAAGTGGCAGACGATGGACGAGGAGGTGTAGCAGGAGGTAGGCAGCCAGGCGCCGTTATGTCCTTGAGGGTCATGAAGCTCCGCCACCACAGACACGCACTTTTCCTTAGGGTCACTCACTTCCCACTTAGAGGAAAAGTTGGTGTATTGTAGAGGAATGTTAGAGGTGTGGTGACGCCAGGCGTGTGTGCCCTCCTCCCACACCACACCCACCCAAACGCTGCCAGACTGTTCTTCATACTGCAGCACACGATCTACTAAAGCCTTGTTGTCCAACTCGTTGGCTGGCACCTTAATGCTGCCCCCGATTTTGCCACAATGAATCACCGAGCCCCAGTAATTCACTGGACCACGAAAGGTCAGAGAAAAGGGACGGAAGCCGGAACAAAAACTCTCATCAACTTCTACTTCCTCAATGTCCACCTCGCTCACCTCAAATTGTCTGTGAATATCCGTAAACTCGATGAAGGGTTTAGCGTTGGTTACCATGGGTTTACAGGAGGTGAAGTTGACCATGGCTTCTGTGGAAAGTGTATGGTTGTACAGCCTGAGGTCCACTACTGAGCCTCGGAGACTCTTGATGGCGTTGAAGCCGCCCCCCAACCTCGTCTGTGTCTGGCCCACGTAGAGGAGCCCTCCACCGCGGATGACAGGTGTGTGGGGGGGAGGTGTTAAGTCCCCGATGTGGATGTGGCCATCCTTCACCAGCACCCAGCTGATCTTCGGTAGGTCCACCAGGAGGCATACTGAGTACATTACCCCAAGCACTACCTCCTCCAGGCTTACACTCGCCCGCACCTCCCCGGAGAAGGTCAAGATGAGTCGCGTGGGTTTAAAGGTCATCACTGAGAATGGTAAAATACGGCGTGAAAATATTTTAGAAATTTTGTTCTTGCATATGAAAACAACAGTTGTTTTATGTTCTCACACTCTTTTTCATTGTTTTTAAATTCCACAAGAAATATTTCACCATCTACTCATCAACAGGCTTCAAGAGTAATATATATATATATATATATATATATATATATATATATATATATATATATATATTTATATATTTATATTTATATTTACATATATATATATATATATATATATATATATATATATATATATATATATATATATATATATATATATATATATATATAATTTTTTTTTTCAGTAATAATAATTCTATAGTCCACCCAAGAAACAATTTACTCATTAATAACTCCTGGGGGTTTTGGTTCACGGCGTAAGAGAGGAGGGGAGTAACGCTTCTAGGCTGGATGACTCGCACCCTCAGGCAGATGGTGAGAGTGTCCAGGGCCGGGAAGGCACCGCGGTACAACAGGAAACTCTCCGTCATAGCTGGTCCCCGTCGCTGAAACGTCGACGATGTCATCTTCTGCCCGCCTGCAAACATATGGTTAGGTGAGAGCACGTACCTACCTGGTTGGTCAGGTTAGGTGAGAGCACGTACCTACCTGGTTGGTCAGGTTAGGTGAGAGCACGTACCTACCTGGTTGGTCAGGTTAGGTTAGAGCACGTACCTACCTGGTTGGTTTGGTCTAGGGTCAGGTTAGGTTAGAGCACGTACCTACCTGGTTGGTCAGGTTAGGTGAGAGCACGTACCTACCTGGTTGGTCAGGTTAGGTAGAGCACGTACCTACCTGGCTGGTCAGGTTAGGTTGGTCACCTGGGGTTGGTTAGGTAGAGCACGTACCTACCTGGTTGGTTAGGTTAGTGAGTATAATGCACCTACCTGGGTTGGTTAGGCTAGGTGAGCACGCACCTACCCTGGCTGGTCAGGCCAGTTAGAGCACGTACCTACCTGGCTGGTCAGGTTAGGTTGTATACACGTACCTACTTCCTGGTTGGTTAGGCTTAGGTGAGAGCACGTACCTACCTGGTTGGTTAGGTTAGGTGAGGAGCACGTACTACCTGGTTGGTTAGGTTAGGTGAGAGCACGTACCACCTGGCTGGTCAGGCTAGGGTTAGAGCATGTACCTACCTGGCTGGTTAGGTTAGGTGAGAGCACGTACCTACCTGGGCTGGTTGTTGTGGGGTTAGCAGGAGCACGCACCCACCTGGTTGGCTAGGTTATAAGCCAGGAGCACGTACCTACCTGGTTGGTTGTGTTGCCAGAGCACGTACCCACCTGGCTGGTCAGGTTAGGTTTTCAGAGCACGTACCTACCTGGTTGGTCAGGTTAGGTTAGAGCACGTACCTACCTGGTTGGTCAGGTTAGGTTAGAGCACGTACCTACCTGGTTGGTTAGGTTAGGTGAGAGCACGTACCTACCTGGTTGGTCAGGTTAGGTTAGAGCACGTACCTACCTGGTTGGTCAGGTTAGGTGAGAGCACGTACCTACCTGGTTGGTCAGGTTAGGTTAGAGCACGTACCTACCTGGTTGGTTCAGGTTAGGTTAGAGCACGTACCTACCTGGTTAGGTTAGGTTAGAGCACGTACCTACCTGGTTAGGTTAGGTGAGACGTACCTGGTTGGTCAGGGGTTAGAGCACGTACCTACCTGGTTGGTCAGGTTGGGGTTAATTACCTACCTGGTTGGTTAGGTTAGGTTAGAGCACGTACCTACCTGGTTGGTCAGGTTAGGGTTAGAGCACGTACCTACCTGGTTGGTTAGGTTAGGTTGGCGCTGGTCAGGTTAGGTTAGAGCACGTACCTACCTGGTTGGTTAGGTTAGGTGAGAGCACGTACCTACCTGGTTGGTCAGGTTAGGTTAGAGCACGTACCTACCTGGTTGGTCAGGTTAGGTTAGAGCACGTACCTACCTGGTTGGTTAGGTTAGGTTAGAGCACGTACCTACCTGGTTGGTCAGGTTAGGTTAGAGCACGTACCTACCTGGTTGGTCAGGTTAGGTTAGAGCACGTACCTACCTGGTTGGTTAGGTTAGGTGAGAGCACGTACCTACCTGGTTGGTTAGGTTAGGTGAGAGCACGTACCTACCTGGTTGACTGAAAGTAAAGCATAAACATAACCTGTAAATACACCATAATTACACTTAAACTTTACCTTAAGACCTCAAGGACGTAAGTTCTCTTAACACTTGTTAGAAGATGAAATTATGTTAGAGAATCCTTCCAACGATTCTCTACCTTTAAGACTCTCGAGGTGTGCTTAATATGGTAATGTGCTTAGTGAGATCAATGTTGTTGCACTTACTGAGGGAAAACGTGAGTCCAGGTGAGAGAAGGAAGAGCGTCAGGACCAGAGAGGTGAGGGCCAACAGGTGATAAGGGCTACCTGCACCCACACCTGTCACTATCACCCCCATCACATCAGCGACCACCTGAAAGACAAGGAACCTAATCAAACAACACATCAGGTGAACCTCTCAGATGAAGGAACCTAATCAAACAACACATCAGGTGAACCTCTCAGATGACTCCTATACAATGTACAAAATATTCATCCACGTGAGTCTTAGCATCACGGGTAACGGTAGAGGTTGACAGCTGATATGAAATTACGATTCACACACGCTGAGAAACAGGATGAAGCCTCCTTTAAACCCTGAAATAACCCCACCACTAACGTTTGCTCCTGGTAGTTTCTGACTTACACTCAATTTGTTTAGGTAATATTGTAGTGACATTGAGCAGTAAAACCACGAAGAAATGTGAGCTGCCTAAAGTTACTAGACGACTCTATATATTTTGTGAGGGAAATTTGAGGGACCCCGCAAGTGTGGGACCCCGGCCAGTCGACTAATTGGCCATCTCCTAAGGCTGTCCATTAGAGTGAATATATTCAAGTATGGCAAACTATGGTGTAATGGTCAGCATGCTCGATTCGCATGCGAGCAGAGCTGGGTTCGATCCCGGGATGGGCAAGTTTCTATACGCCATTTGCCTCTGTCTGCCCAGCATTAATTGGGAACCTGGATGATAATAGAGTTGCTGAGCATGTTTCGGGGTAATGCTTATCCAGTGCAGTTGGCGAGTCTTTTCGAACTATTCCTTGACACTGGTTAATGCAACTCGTTAACTTAGGGTGTGGTTGTTGTGTTGGCGACAACTTCTCCACCTTAAACAAATTTACTCCGAGATGGCACTTGGGCCGGCCATCCTCGTTACACGAGGATCACTAATTATTGCGGCTTGTGGTGTAATGATCGGTATGCTCGCCTTGCAAGAGACTGGTACCGAGTTCGATCCCCGGCAAGTTGAAACTTTTTTCTTTTCTTTTTCTTTTTTTACGGTGATTAGCCCACCCGGACACGGGTCACTGACCCACATCGGGGCCGGGGGGGGGGGGGTTAATAATAATAATAATAATAATAATAATAATAATAATAATAATAATTAGTTCATAGTAAATAAAATTTATAATAAAAAATAAAATAATAATAACAATAATAATAATTGCAACAACACTGATAATAATAAAATAATAATAATAATAATAATAATAAAATAATAATAATAATAATAATAATAATAATAATAATAATAATAATAATAATAATAATAATAATAATAATAATAAAGAACCATAAAGAAATACAAAAATGAAAAAAGATCAATAGTGAGAAACGCTATACAGTATGTACAGTATGTACAGTAATTGTGAACCTGGATGGTAATCTATTTGTGGATCGTGTTCCGAGGTAATGGTTAGCCAGTGCATTTGTCGTGCTGTTCGGTATTATTGGATTATTCCTTGAAGCTGACTGGGTCATGCAGCTTGTGGTTGTTGTGTTGGCCCTGAGGACGGCCATCCTCCAACAAGAGAGGCAACCATTATGTGTGTGTGGCGGTACGGTTCTATTGTATGAATGTAATAGTATTTCTTATATCACCAATACCAGTAATAAAATACTGTTCCTTATTTCTTAGGTGGCACAGTAAGTGTAGGTTATTGCCTCCGTAGAAGGTAATATATCATAGCTACACCAGCCGAGCTCACTATTATAACCAGGTCCTACACACATACCTGCTGCCTAACAAATTGACATTATTTACCTTATAGCCACCCCACGATTATGGATCACCTAAAGATTAGACCGAAGCTTATTTCACCATAAGATTTACTACCCTAATCCAACCTAATGTAACTTAACACCCTAAAGGTAGCTGGGGTCTAAATAATCAGATAATCCATGGCTGGAATATCTGTATCATGAAATTCTAAGATGCATTAGGCAGCTCCATGTAAACTCTTCTTGACTGACTGATTGAGAAAATAAGAATTATTCTCTCCGTCCACAGGACCTTTCTCGTGTGGGTTGTGTCTTGATGTTTATTAGCTGCCTCCTTCCTCCTTCCCTTACTCCTCCTCCACCCCTGCTCTTCCTCCTCCACCCCGACACTTTTTCCTCCTCCTCCCCCTTCCCCCTACTCCCGTGCCCCCCACTGCACTCATGGTTCGTGCCCATCAACCGTTCGTCACCAACCACAAACGCCGATAACATACGAAATCCAGACATTTATATAATAAAACCTCAATACAGTACTTACATGACACACACACCATTACAGGTCGTAGATCAGTTAAGGGTGAAGACAGAATATTGGTCATCACACCAAACACATTACATTATATCACCACCGAGTTAGATTATTGTTTGGTCGTGTTTTGTGTGAACCAGAGATGAAACTCAAGGAAATCCTTCTTTTCATACATACATACATAAATACATACACATACATACATACATAAATAGATACACACATACATACATAGAAAACTCAGTTTGTGAAAAAGATCGAGGTGTATTTGTTAGCAACGACTTGAAACCTAGAAAACAATGTATTAGCGTTCGCAACAAGGCAAACAGGATTCTTGGGTTCATATCTAGGTCTGTGAGTAACAGAACTGCTGACGTTATCTTGAAACTTTACCTAGCATTAGTGAGGCCACACATGGATTATGCGGTTCAGTTCTGGTGTCCTTATTATAGAATGGACATAGATTCTTTGAGAGAGTACAAAGAAGAATGACAAAAATGATCCATAATATTAGAAACCTTCCATATGAAGAAAGACTGAAAAGCTTAGGCTTACATTCATTAGAGAGGCGTAGAGTTAGGGGAGATATGATAGAGGTGTACAAGTGGGTAAGTGGGATTAACAAGGGTAAAATGGAAGATGTTCTGAAGCTCAGTAATAACGAAATAACTAGAACAAATGGCTTTAAATTAGATAAATTCCGATTCAGAAAGGATATAGGCAAGCACTGGTTTGGAAATAGAGTTGTGGATATGTGGAATAGACTACCGAGTGCTATAGTAGGATCGGGGACGCTAGGGAGCTTCAAGACGAAGTTGGATAGGCACATGGAAGTGCTGGGATGGGTGTGAAAGGGATCTGCCCTGTATGGGCCAGTCGGCCTCCTGCAGTATCCCACTTTCTTATGTTCTTATGTTCTTATACATACATACATACATACATAAATACATACATACATAATTATGGTTGCCCCTCGTGTAACGAGGATGGCCGGCCCAAGGGCCACCTCGGCGTGAATTTGTTTAAGATGTAGAAGCTGTCGCCAACACAACAACCACACCCTAAGTTAACGAGCTGCATGACCCAGTGTCAAGGAATAGTTCGAGAAGACCTGACAACTCGCCAACTGCTCTGGCTAACCATTACCCCGGAACACGATCCGCAAATCGATTAACATCCAGGTCCCCAATTACTGCTGAGTAGACAGAGGCAAATGGCTTAAAGAAACTTGCCCATAGTTTCACCCTGCCCGTGTGAAACATATATACATACATACTATGTGTGAGGGGATGTATTACTGTGTGTTTGTGATACATACATACATACATCCTACTGTGTGTGTGACGTACATACATACATACATACTACTGTGTGTGTGTGTGTGTGTGTGTGTGTGTCGGACATTATGATCCAGCCTTGATATAAACAGTAAATATATCACAATAATATCCCATGAATTATATATACTGTACTCTGGCTCCCTGGGTCATAGCTAAGGGAGGCGCTGAATGGTGAGCATTTTGTCCCCATTACCGACACACCTTTATTGTTCATCGTCGTCCAGGCTAAAAAAATATATCAGGTGAAGAATAGACCCCCTAGCGTCTTTCACCTTGGAGGGGTAGGTGTTTGGTTAGGATAAATTAGGTTAGGTTCAGTTAAATTAGGTTTCGTTAGGTTAGGTTAGATTAGGTTTCGTTAGGTTAGGTTAGATTAGGTATATACTGCAGGTCTGGGGGGAGGAGGTATATACTGCAGGTCTGGGGGGAGGAGGTATATACTGCAGGTCTGGGGGAGGAGGTATATACTGCAGGTCTGGGGAGGTCTGGGGGGAGGAGGTATATACTGCAGGTCTGGGGGGAGGAGGTATACTGCAGGTCTGGGGGGACTGCAGGTCTGGGGGAGGTAGGTCTGTATACTGCAGGTCTGGGGGAGGAGGTATATACTGCAGGTCTGGGGAGGTATACTGGGTAGGTATATACTGCAGGTCTGGGGGAGGAGTATATGCAGGTCTGGGGAGGTATATACTGCAGGTCTGGGGAGGAGGTATATACTGCAGGTCTGGGGAGGTATATACTGCAGGTCTGGGGGAGGAGCAGGTATATACTGCAGGTCTGGGGGGAGGTATACTACTGCAGGTCTGGGGGTCTGGGAGGAGGGTATATATACTGCAGGTCTGCAGGTCTGGGGGAGGAGGTATATACTGCAGGTCTGGGGAGGAGGTATATACTGCAGGTCTGGGGAGGAGGTATATACTGCAGGTCTGGGGGAGGAGGTATATGCAGGTCTGGGGAGGAGGTATATACTGCAGGTCTGGGGAGGAGGTATATACTGCAGGTCTGGGGGAGGAGGTATATATACTGCAGGTCTGGGGAGGTATATACTGCAGGTCTGGGGAGGAGGCATATGCACTGCAGGTCTGGGGAGGATATACTGCAGGTCTGGGGGATACTGCAGTATCTGCAGGTCTGGGGAGGAGGTATATACTGCAGGTCTGGGGAGAGGGTATATAATGCAGGTCTGGGGGAGGGCAGGTAGGTATATACTGCAGGTCTGGGGAGGAGGTATATACTGCAGGTCTGGGGAGGAGGTATATACTGCAGGTCTGGGGGAGGTCTGCAGGTCTGGGGAGGTATATACTGCAGGTCTGGGGGAGGTATATACTGCAGGTCTGGGGGAGGAGGTATATTGCAGGTCTGGGGAGGAGGTCTGGGGGAGGAGGTATATACTGCAGGTCTGGGGAGGAGGTATATACTGCAGGTCTGGGGGACTGCAGGTCTGGGGAGGAGGTATATACTGCAGGTCTGGGGAGGAGGTATATACTGCAGGTCTGGGGAGGAGGTATATAGGTCTGCTGCAGGTCTGGGGGAGGAGGTATATGCTGCAGGTCTGGGGGAGGAGGTATATACTGCAGGTCTGGGGGAGGAGGTACAGGTCTGGGGAGAGGTGCAGGTCTGGGGAGGTACTGCAGGTCTGGGGGAGGTATATACTGCAGGTCTGCAGGGGGAGGAGGGTATATACAGGTCTGCTGCAGGTCTGGGGGGTATATACTGCAGGTCTGGGGGAGTACTGCAGGTCTGGGGAGGAGGTATATACTGCAGGTCTGGGGAGGAGGTATATACTGCAGGTCTGGGGGAGGTATATACTGCAGGTCTGGGGGAGGAGGTATATACTGCAGGTCTGGGGAGGTATATACTGCAGGTCTGGGGAGGAGGTATATACTGCAGGTCTGGGGGGAGGTATATACTGCAGGTCTGGGGGGGTATATACTGCAGGTCTGGGGAGGAGGTATATACTGCAGGTCTGGGGGAGGAGGTATATACTGCAGGTCTGGGGGAGGAGGTATATACTGCAGGTCTGGGGAGGTATATACTGCAGGTCTGGGGAGGTCTGCAGGGAGGTATATACTGCAGGTCTGGGGAGGTATATACTGCAGGTCTGGGGAGTAGGTATATACTGCAGGTCTGGGGAGGAGGTATATACTGCAGGTCTGGGGGAGGAGGTATATACTGCAGGTCTGGGGAGGAGGTATATACTGCAGGTCTCTGGGTACTGCAGGTCTGAGGTATATACTGCAGGTCTGGGGAGGAGGTATATACTGCAGGTCTGGGGGAGGAGGTTATACTGCAGGTCTGGGGGAGGAGGTATATACTGCAGGTCTGGAGGGAGGAGGTATATACTGCAGGTCTGGGGGAGGTATATACTGCAGGTCTGGGGGAGGTATATACTGCAGGTAGGAGGTATATACTTGCAGGTCTGGGGGGGAGGAGGTATATACTGCAGGTCTGGGGGGAGGAGATATATACTGCAGGTCTGGAGGGAGGAGGTATATACTGCAGGTCTGGGGGGAGGAGATATATACTGCAGGTCTGGGGGGAGGAGATATACCACTGCCCATATCATCAAGCGACACACTAACAAAAATATGATAATATTTATTAATTCAACGTCTTTTTTTTAATACTTTATGTGTGTTTGAGAAGAAAACATTGAATAATTTTTAGACATTTATTCTAGATAACGTGAAGATTAGACGTCCCCATTAGGTTCCAGTCTATACTCAGCTGAAATATTTTATTGTTTATGTTTTATTATATGTAAAATGCAATTTATTTTTTCAGAATATCACAGAACAAAGTGTACAGAAGTGTGGCAAAGTACTGTACAGTCAAACAGGAAACAGTACTATCATAAAACAACAGAAAACGGTAACACTGATCTCTTGACGACAAGATTCTCACTCGACAGTAAGAACGTGACAGCAAGAATAAACTGGAAGTAAGAAACGACAGACACTAAGACAGAGAAGGTACACAGACTGTATCTTAATATCAACAACACAGACAAAACACCGAAAAGACACAACGACGAACATACTACACAGACAACAACTTAAAGGCACCACAGACACAAAAAAGACTAACCATAAACATAACACAGACACCAAGTACCGAACAGAAAGACAACCATATAGACACAGACAAGGACTGAACGACGCTAAGGACACACACAGACACACACAGACACACACACAGACACACACACAGACACGCACAGACACCAACACAGAGGGCATCACAGACCACAGACGAGGGTAATTCAACATGGGAGGTAAACCAAGTAAAAAGAAGCTGGTACCTAACAGACCGCCGCCTAAGACACCAGCGATGGGTCCTCTCCCTACCAGGATGGTGGCCAAGACCGAGAGGAACTTGGTGCCTCCTGACGGTGGATGGGGGTGGATGGTGGTACTCGGGGCTTGTATAACTGTGGTGAGTACATAGAGAGTACATAGATAGATAGATTATATCTATTATATGTCAATGAGAGAGAGAGAGAGAGAGAGAGAGAGAGAGAGAGAGAGAGAGATAATGCTCTCTTAATACGATATATTACAGGTGTGACAAATTATATTGTAAGGTAAGAGAAATATCTAAAACCTTAATGAGATAAAAGTGTGTTACTTGTTACTGAACATTATGTACGGTATTTTGTTTTAAAGGCGCTGAAGAAAGCACTGGACGTCACCCACTTAACTATGCATACAAGGTCATCTGTTAGTGAGGTCTGTTGTGTGAGACCGTCGATGTTATCCCGAGTGGAGACACGTGGAGTATAAGATCTAGGGACGTGTTTTTTTTCTTTTTCTGAGATAAAATCATCAACGGATAATAAAAAAAATAGTTTGAGCTAGTACGGAGACCTGAAGTACCTCGTAACTGATAGTGTTAGTCAGATGAAATATTGTTCATACCTACACGCACTCAGACAAGATAATCCTTAACAATAAGTCTGTAATATTGTTAGCAGTCACCATGACAAATAAATGTCATACAGAACAAAAGTTTACGATAAAGTTAACCTTCAAGCGTCAGTCTCAGTAGATTAGCTCGAGGGGCGAAATAAGTTCATGTGTGACTGATCACTTCAGTTGTTGCCACAAATAGTACTGTTGTAATCAACCTGTGATGTCCATGATGAAATCCGCCATTAATCTCTCATATCATACCAAAACCAAACACTTCAGGTATGTCACATCACTGGCGAAACTCCTCGAAAACCAGATAATTATGTTCTCTTCTCCCAGCAGATGAAAAGATAATGCAGAAACCTTGGAGAATCCTGACCATGATTAAAAATGTCTTGTATAGTTGTTATAGTTATTGGTGATTATATTATGAAGACAATATATTGTGTACTTACTTTATGTAGTAGGTAGTTGGCAGCTACCAAACAGGGAGGTACTACCGCCTGGGAAGATATTGGAAGCATAATGTGTTGTCTAATGGTAGACCCTGCTGCCATATGGCATCACGAAAATTTTGACCAAACCCCAGGTTGCTGATCTGACTTTCTGTCTCATTTACACACAATTGCAGGGTCTCAATTGTTTCTCTTATTTGACAACACAACTTACATATAGCGTTTCTCACTATTGATTTTTGTTTTCATTTTTATATTTCTTTGTAGTTTTTATTATTATTATTATTATTAGTATTAGTATTTTTTTTATTGTTATCATTATTATTTACTTTTACTTTTTATTTTAAAATTTATTTACTATGAATAATTATTACAGCCCCGGCCCCGATGCTGGTCAGTGACCTGTGCCCGTGTGGACTAATTCCAGTAAAAAAAAATATTAAATAAAATAATATTAGGGTGGTAAATCTTAATAAGGTAGGGGCTAATCTTCAGGTGATTTAATTTGTTCCCTTAACCATAAGTTCCGTGGCGAAGAAAAATATCCTAATGTAACCCAATTTAACCTTAAATAAGTTATTCTAGTTTTACTTAACCTATCTTTGTTTAACCTAATTTATCCTACGTTAATCCGATGTAACCTAACCTATCGTAAATTAACCCAATCTAACTTAATCTGTCCCAACTTAACCCAATCTAATCTCATATAACCTATTCTAGTTTAACCTAACTTAGCCTAGTTTAATCTGGTCTAGTCTAGATTAACCTAACCTATCATAACTTTACTTAATCCTAACCAGACCAAACCTAACCTTACCTTATATATCCTACCTTGATCTGTCGTAACGTTACCCAGTCTACCATAACTTGACTCTGTACTCTGAGTTCAAGAGTCGTCTTTTCTTTCTAGTGTGAGCATTTATACCCTCCCCCCCGGTGGGCGGGAATCCGACCTTCGTAGGGCGGAAGAAGTTAACCCCTGTGATAGATTACTGTGTTAGTAGTTCGTGGCCCGTAAAACGTACTTGTTGGTACTGCACGTCTGTCACTTAGTCCAGATAGACAGCAAGTACGGTTTTTCTTCTTATTTTATAGACAGCAAGAGACAGCAGACAGACAGCAAGTTCGGTCGTTCTTTGTAGACACCAAGTCCATCAATGTTTAGTCTGCAGACGGCATGTCCGGCAGTTTTAAGTTGGAAAATACTACGCCTGGCAATCCTTAAGACATTGATTTTAAACCTCAGCTATAAGTTACTGTCTAAAGGAGTGGTGCCCAACCTTTTGTAGGTTCTGGGCCACATTTATCATTGTAAATATAGTGGAGGGCGCCAAATCTAGATATACATTCAAGAAACAAATATCTCATATATACTGTACAGTTATTTGCAGTTTTACACGTCCAACTGTTGCCAGTTACATACTCTGGGACAGGACGTGTGGATTTACCCCAGTGAGATGGCTGACTTACTCTGGGCCGGTCTGGGGTAAATACACACGTCCTGTACACGACAGTTGTATCAAGTTATTATATATGTTCATTAATTTCATTCTTACAAAGATTCCCAACTAATTCACAATTATCTAATGAACTCTTGTGGGCTCCATGATATGGTTCCGCCGGTGGGACCACTGGTCTAAAGTAACCCTCATTTATGCCAACTATTCCGTTTTCTTGATTTTTTTTCGATTTTTACTATAAAATTTCATGGCCCTGTTTATTCGTGAAAAAATCCGAGATCTTCAAATATCAATTGGCACAATTCATGAAGTGCCATTAGTGATTTTCAGTTTACTTACTTTTATGTTTGTATTATGTAAACTAGTGTTAGTGAATGTGTGTTTGTCTGTGTATGTTGTGTTTGTGAACGCCTCGATGTTTAGTGTTTGTGATTGAATAAGTTTAAATTTGTTTGGTGATTGTACTTTTGTGTGTGTGTGTGTGTGTGTAACTTCAGTAACAACATCAACTTGATAAAATAGTAGAAAAGTAACTTACACACTACAGTAATTCCTCCCACGTTCAAGGATTTGCCGTATTGGACTGTGCAGAGGCAGACGGGAGGAAGGTGCAGCCAGAACTAATAAGTGTGTACAGTACAGGCAGAGTTGCACGCTTTACGCCTGAGAGTTCTTGTGCGCAAACTCAATTCAAGGTGTGATAAATTCTCCGAGGGTTTAATCTCTTAATGAACACCTTTAGAGGGGGTTCTTCCCAGATTTTTGTTTACGAATAGAGACACTTGTAACAACTTGTACAAGGTGAGGTAACATTATGAAGGATGAAGCTGTGACGATCATTATGTGTTAGTTACCAAAAACTGTATGAACAATGCGAAGTAATAAAATACACGTGATATGTTTATCTTGGTAAAATATCTAGAAACATTCAATTAGATACAGTGGAGAGGACCAGTGATCATGGTGTATAGTAGAACACAGGTTTACGTCTTAACAACCTCAGTGAGATAATGTTTCTCATCCGCTGCTTCTGGTGAGAAATGTGGCACTTTATACTTTAAACAATTTTAACGTTGGCAAAAACTGTACCATCGCATTCAAGGAAAACAATTTACCTAAAGGCACGACGTAACACACACTTGACTAAATGCTCGGCCAACTTCGTGACATCTACTTAACAAAGACTTAGCGAGGTTTTCGATGTAACCATGAGAACAATATCGGTAAAATAAAGATTAATATGACATTTTTAAGACAATCAATTTGACCCTCACCTGCTTATTTGTTTATTTTACCTAATATTATTTATTTATTTATTTTTTCAAGAAAATTACACCTAACTTTTCCTGGCCAAACCTACTACATCTACTAAGAATTTTGAAGTTAATTCAACGTATCCAAACATAACAACACTGGACTACAGAATGGATATAGAATCCCTTATAGAAAGCATTCAGAGGAGGATGGCAATACTGTACTAATCCCGGGCATTAGGAACCTTGAGTACAGAGACAGGTTAAAAGCATCTTAATTTACACACCTTCAAGAGACGTAGAGTGAGGGGCGATATGATCGAGGTGTATAAAATGGAAGTCAGGATGAAACAAAGGTGATATAACAAAGGTACTCAAACTATCTAACCAGGAGCGAACTTGTAGCAATAATTTTGATTTATACAAATTTAGATTTAGGCGCGAGATAGGTAAACATTGGTTTGGAAATAGAGTAGTGGATGAGTGGAATAAGTTACCAAACATCATCATTAACTCGAATACGCTGGATAGCTTGAAACATAGGTTGGATGGATATATGAGCGATAGGGGTTGGGTGCAGACGGGACTGCCCAGTATGGGCCAGTAGGCCTGCTGCAGTTTCCTCCATTCTTATGTTCTTATGTTGCGTATAATGAAACCATTCTACACGTGGCCTAGCAAATGAGCCGCGGCGTTTCTGCTAGGCCACTATTATTTGGGTATCTTTAGGAATTTATTATTTTATTTTATTTTATTATTATTGGTGTATTAATATTATTATTATTATTATCATCATTATTATTATTATTATTACTGGGCGAGTAGTCGAGATGAAATTTTTATACTCATGAATGATAAGATAAATTTCTAGGCTATCTTATCTTTCTGATTCTTGGTTGTTAGTGGGGCCTCTTGCGTGAGGTCAGTTGTATAATTGTAGGCTACTGAGCGTAGCCTGGTGTCATCTGTGTTCTCAAAACCAAACTGCAGTACAGGTATCAACAACCTACATCATGGGCTTCCAGGTGTGTAATCTTTAAAAAGTCACGTAAATATATAAGTTTATTTGATCCAGTGTCCAGGAATATATTTAAAAAAAAGAATTGTGACTTTGACACTGAATACTCGTAATCTATTTCAATATTCTAAAATAATATATGAGTGTTTAGTCTGTTTGTGTAGTACACTCATTTGTCCCAATTTTAGAAAATTGTGGGTGGGGGTGTTTTTTCCCATTATTTTGTTACTCCTAAATTCATTGGTGCCAGAATTAATGAAATCCAACATGTTCTAGTGGTCGCGAATCCAAATATAAAAAATGAATTTTTGCGAAAAAACGTCAAAACTCAAGCTTTTTCTCTTATAGATCAGCAATCGCGCTGCTTTTCTCTACTTAACCCTAATAGCTGGCTAGAGCAGCTATTCGGCTTTCCATTGACACCTAATTCGATTGCATGCACCTCTTAGTTGACCTTCTAGTTCAGGTCAAAGGCTTTACCTGCGTTAAGGGAACCACATTCCAAAATATTCATAGTTTTGACTTCCATTTATTCGAAAACACATATCAATATTTTGCCGTCACAGTCTTTTCCATGATATATTTCCCTCTTAAAAAAACAAACATCATTGAAATAGGTCAATAACTCTAGGAGGAGATGCAATTTGAAAGTTCAATCCCCCCTCTATTCAACTCTCACAGTTGCATCAGAGCAGACTTGCTGAAGCCACTCATCTGCTTCCTGTGCTTTTCCACAAGTTGCATGACATCCTGCAGCTGCTGCTCATCCTTCGTGACTGAACCAATGAAGTCCTGCATAAGCTTTATTCCCATTTCGGCCACGTCATTGGTTACCTTCAGGCTTCTGGAGAAATCTTTCAGCTTCATGAACTCTTCGTTTTTCTCCCAGTCTTCCACCGGTGACATCAGCCATGCTGTGCCGCACACATGATGCTCCTTGAAGATCATCCATGAAAGGTTCATCTATCAGGTCGGAAAGCCGTGTAGTCTGTTGGATGACCAAGTTGTCGTTGGCGTAGTCGTTCGTTTCTTCTAGGCAGCTCAATTTGGTCGCCATCTCCTTTTCCTCTGCCGCACTCAACTTCTCGCTGCACAGCGACAGAACGACGGTCTGTGGCCTTAGATACCACAAGTGGCGGCTCGCGACCGCCAGCGCCGCATCAGCCACCTCACAGTCCACGGCCCTGTAGCGGAGGAGTTCGTGATGCAGTTGCAGGTCATTCACAGGCCCATCCTCGGCTACTGGTGATTTCAGCCACGCCGGTGTGTACAGCAGAGACACAAAGATCGCCATCCTCTGCAGCTTGACGCACAGGTCATTGCTGAGCTCTAGCTGGTGGCTAAACATGTAGATCTTGAGGTAGTATATGATCTTCGCCATCCAGCGAGCGTGGTGACATGCGCCAGGACGCAGAAAGTGCGTGCCGCGCGGAGGATTCACACCGAGGACGAGGAGCGTTAGTTCTGCCGCTTCTCGGTAATCCTCTCTGGCCCATTCTGTGACGGTCAGCAGGTAGCTAACGGTCCTGTGTCGGAGGTGACTGAGCCAGTCAGACTCTGGTAGATTTGCAATGTCCAGCCTGAGATACTGAGAGTGATCTAGTTGACTCCACCTTTTCTTAAGAGTCTGGAAGAGAGGGTCCGTAGGGGCCGATGTTTTGCCGAAGATGTTGCTGGCAGCGGCTCTCACCACCAGTTCCATGACGTGGTGTCTGCACCCAAGCCTCAAAAGCTGTTTTTCCAGCAGCGCCTCCAGATGGACAACCGCACCTTGGACTCGCCCTGTGTTGGACGACGTTGTATCAAAGCACAGTGCCTTGACGTTTGAAGCTCAGCTCCAGTCCTCGATAGCACGAGCTGTTGCGCGTGCCTGGGTCAGGCCAGTGCCGTCCTTCACTGGCAAGACAGCAAGCAGCTTCCCTTCCTCAAAAATCTTATCGTTATCACTCATGAACGCTTTTCTTTCTCCGCGTTGGTCTTGATAGAAGGCGATGTCTTGTTGTTTGTCGGCCGGTGTAAGCAGCCGGTTCTTCTCGATGTCCTCTACGGCGTCCGGTGCTCCGATGTCCCACAACAGGTCAAGTTGAGACTTGAAGTTTTCAACCTTGTCCTTTGCAGCCCTGTCCCGACTTTTTTGTAGACTTCTCCAGTGCTCCCATAACCTTGTCAGCTTCTCCCGGCACCCCCTCTCTGAGATAGTCTTGATGCGAGCTAAATTCCAGAACGTGAGTACGTTTCTCACTGTTTCTTTAAACGTCTCCTGTCTGTCACCAGATTCATTCACTGTGTGAAAGAAGAACTTCAGGACTTGACGCATCGTCGGGAGTTTACTGCCTCTAATTGACGATGCTGGCTGGCCTACTAGATAGATTTCAGTGGCAGAATGGGTAGTGGATGATGTTGGCCTGACAGTCCCCTTAGCATTCTCCCCCGACTGCGACTCACTCTCTTCCATGATTGTATGTATATAAACAGATGAACTCTGTAAGAAAAAAACGTTTTGTAATAAAACAAAATAGGCAAACAAAATAGGGTCACATAAGAGCAATTTAATCACCTGTAGAAAATACAACATAAATAGATAACCATAAATTTACTGCCACACTATATAGCAGATTTGAGTAAATTATAAAATAACACCACAGTACCAACAACAACACAACACATGTCAAAACACTGCAAAGAAGGGCAGGGTTTTAAAGCTGCCAATGTCAACCTAGTGAATTTATAACTCCGTTAACGCAGGTAGGCTACAGCCTTTGACCTGACTTAGAAGGTCAAATAAGAGGTGCATGCAATCGAATTAGGTGTCAATGGAAAGCCGAATAGCTGCTCTAGCCAGCTATTAGGGTTAAGTAGAGAAAAGCAGCGCGATTGCTGATCTATAAGAGAAAAAGCTTGAGTTTTGACGTTTTTTCGCAAAAATTCATTTTTTATATTTGGATTCGCGACCCCTAGAACATGTTGGATTTAATTAATTCTGGCACCAATGAATTCAGGAGTAACAAAATAATGGGAAAAAACACCCCTACGCACAATTTTAAAAAAGTGTGAAAAAATGAGCAACCCTAGTGTGTACTGTATGTTTATGGTTGTAATGTACACCTGTATACAATAGGCCTATGTGTTTGTGTGTATGTTGATATTCTTTTTATGATTTGGTTGTGAGTGAAAATATCTGTGTATATGATTTTAATGATGGGGAAATAGAACGCACTGATCTTAAAATTTGACCTTCCGTATAATGCGTATTTTTATGTTTTTTATTTTTATCCTCTCCGCCACTGATCGGCTCGTTAACCGCTTTGGCGATCGGTCACGTCTCTGTTACACATTGTTGGCAAGTACTGGGCATGCACCGGCTCCTGAATGTATCTGAACCTGCTCCAGTGTTGGTCAAGTCTGGTCTTGAAACAGCTCACACTGGGTGCCGTCACAACGCTCTCTGGCAGGTTGTTCCAAGAGTTCAAAACTCTCTCTCCAAAAAAGTTTCGCCCTCACAGTTTTCTGGACTTGTGGCTTCTTCAACCTTGAGCTGTGACCCCTTGTGGGGCGAGCGTCCGCCAGCTCCAAGTAAGGACACTCGACTGAGTAGTGCCTCTTGAGATGTTTATAATATGTGAGCTACAGACTTACTTTTTGGTGTTAATACTCAAGTATAGGATCAAGGAATACAATAAAGCCAATATTTTCCATATAAGTGGTGCCAGTCATATGGCTTTACAGCATGGCCGCCATTCGTTTAAATGTTTAACCAAATTATTCTTTATTTTTTTCTGCACATGATTGGAGCAGAAACGTGTTGCAAATAACTGTTGTTGCTATCAGTGTAAAGGAACTGACCAATGACAACATAACATATGTTGTTAACCGCTGCTGTGTTGTCATGTACATTGTTTTCCTCATTTTTTCAGGTATTTATTGACTTGTTAAAAGAAGCTAGACAAGCGACTAAAATTAATGAAGGGTGAAGTGACATCTGTTGTGCCAACTAACATTGGTTGAAATAAATGTATCTTTTGCGAAGGAGAGAAGGATTTGCCATGCCCAGCTGAATATGTCGATAGATTTGGTGAAAAGGGATATAACATTAGCAAAAAACCTTGTGGAATTCCACAAATTGGATCAATTGCCAACCAGAGTGGAACTCAATTGGCTTGCCGAAGGTGATGGTCTCTAAGCAATATTCATGCGAAGACGTGCAAAGTTCTATTGACTCTGTTCTTCAAATTTCAATGATAAAAACCTCAGACGGGTGTCAAAGCGCAAAAGCAGTGAAGCTGCAGAAGTACCAGACAAATTCACCCAAACAAAAATGTCAGACGAGAGGCAAGCCATTACGCAATGCTTCCTCAATGAAAGTTCATGCACACATGAAACAATGTGCACAGAACCTACAAGATGAAAAGATAAAGACGGAGCTGAGTCAGTTAAAGGTCATAGCTCTTGAGGCTAAGTATCACTCAAAATGTCTGGTGGCCTTTTGTAATCGTGACAGACCGAGTACATCTAAAAAAAAAGAACTGATCCCACAGCTGATGATTGTAACACTGCATTTGCTGAGCTATGTTCGTACATGTGAGAAATCCTTGACAATGATGAGTCTACACCTGACTTCCAGTTATTTGCATTTAAAAATCTCTATCTGTCGAAAGTCCAGCAGCTGAGTTGCTTGAATGAGGATAAGTCACCAAGTTTCCATGCTTATAGTTTCAAGAACAGTCTAGATATCTGAACGACCTTCTCATAAGACCTAATAATTTATTTGCCTGATTTACCTTCTTCTCGCAATGGCCCGAGAACTTCAGCTCATTGTCAACATACACACCTAGGTTCTTTTCACATTCAGTCTTAATTAATGCAGTTTCTTCATTCCTTTGGGACATATGATACGCCCCCTTATCGTTGGTATGTCCCAGGTGCATCCTCTTACACTTCGTGACATTGAATCTTAGCAGCCATTTCTTCGACCATTCTTGGAGCTCACAGCGATCCTTCTGCAGCTCTTCACAGTCTGCTTGGATCTTAATTTCTCGAAATAACTTGGTGTCATCAGCTAACATTTGCATGGAGGAATGTACAATTTCAGGCATGTCATTTATGAAGCAAACAAACAACAGCGGGACCAATACACTGCCCTGTGGTAGCCCGCTTGTGACGGGTACACATGATGATTTCGTGCCTTTAATCACCACACACTGCTTGCGGTCATGTAGAAAATCTTATATCTACGCTAGAACATTTCTGCGAATCCCGTACCCTTCCAGTTTAATTTGAAGCTTTTCATGGGGTACACTGTCGAAAGCCTTGGCAAATTCTAGGTATATATTGTCGATGTTACCATCCCGTTCCAGAATATGGGTCCAAATATCCAGTACCTTGAGTAATTGTGTTAAGCAGGAGCGCCCCGGCATAAAACCGTGTTGGCAATCCTTTACAAGGTTGTTTTGTAGTAGATGTTCCATCGTGACATCTCTGATAATGCTTTACATACTATGCTGGTCAGGTTCACCGGTCTATAGTTGTTCGTGGGGTGACGATCGTCCTTCTTGAAGATAGGACTCGCATAAGCCATTTTCCAATCACTGGGGACCTTTTGTTCATCCAGGAATTTACAAAACATGATCTTCAGGGGCTCGGCAAGCTCTTTGCACAACTCTCTTAGCACTCTGGGATCCACCATGTCAGGGCCGGGACTCTTTTGAACATTTAGCTTTGACAGTTTATTTCTTATAACCTCTTCTGTGAACACAATGTGGGTCAGTGCTGTGTCGAACTGTCTGTCCTCAAACGCAGGAAGGTTAATTGCATCCTCTCTTGTGAACAGAGGAAAAGAAGCTGTTCAATGCCTCAGTTTTGTCCCGGTCAGAATCTGCGTAACTACCATCTTCAAGCCTCAGGTGTGATACTCCTACTCGCGTTTTTAATTTCGACTTTGCATAGCGGTAAAACGCCTTTCATTTTGACTTGACCTCGCTTGCAACCAGCCTTTGGAACTCCTTTTCAGCCCTTCTACACTCTGCCTTTGCTTGGTTTCTGGCTCTTGCATACATCCTCCTGTCTTGCTCATCTTTTGACCTAACCCATGCCTTGAATTTCTGGGTTTTCTTCTTAACTTTGTCGACCGCAGCATGGTTCATGTGTAGGGATCCCCTCGTATTCCTAGAGGCACTGGGTTTGGTCTTCGGTATATGTTTATCGATCAAATGGGTCACTTTACTAGCTATGATATTCAGCATAGTGTCTGCTTTCTTGTGCCTTAGTGAGTCAGGCCAGTGGATACCCCTCATTCCCTCCCTTATCCCGTCGTAATTTCCCTTGTAATATTTGCACCTTGGCCTGGCTTTGTCATGAACTAGGTAACAGATAAATCTGAATGACAACATTACATGGTGGCTGGTGCCAACGGGGGCTAGATGTTCCAGTTTGGCCACCATACCCTCCTCGTTTGTTATGATGAGGTCCAGTGCCTTGGGTGTTTGCTCCTCTCTGTAACGTGACGGGTCTTTAATATGCTGGAACAGAAAATTATCTCAGAGTTTCTACAAAAAGAGTAGCAGGGTTATTTAAGTCATTTGGCGTGAACTCGTTTTTCTAGTCGATGTCTCCACAGTTAAAGTCCCCCATGATAAGGAGGTGGCTAGGGTTGAGCATCGTTGCGTTGTCTATTAAGGCTCTTAAGTTCCTTTGATTTAGTAAGCTACAGTTTGGGGATCTGTAGATACATCCGATAATAAGTAAGTCTCCTCCATTTAATTTAATTTTACACCACTTGGATTCTTCAAAAACGTTCTCTCCCTGTACCTTCGCCTGGCTGGCTCTAAAAATGAGCTGAAGTTCTCGGGCCATTACGAGAAGAAGGTAAATCAGGCAACTAAATTATTGGGTCTCATAAGAAGGTCATTCGGATATCTAGACCAGTGGTTCTCAACCTTGTTTGCCCCATGCACCCCTTTCACCATATGTCAGAATGTCATTCCCCCCTCCTTTCCAAGATTGTCTGCCTCAAAAAGTGCATTCCAAATATTATGCATATAATACTGAAAATCCTTTATTTTTTCCATATTAGTATCAGTTTCCCCCCCCTGAAAACCTGAGGGGGGGAAATTCTCCCCTGGTTGAGAACCCCTGATCTAGACTGTCCGTCCCTCGTAACGATCTTCAAGAGTGAAGTGCTTCCCCATCTGGAGTACTGTCACCCCGTCCGGTCCCCGAGATATGCTAGGGACTGTCAGTTGGTTAAAATGTTCAAAGGAGGGCCACCAGACTGGTGCCTGCACTTCGGCACCTCAACAACCCTGAGAGATAGGAGCGCCTGAACTTTTTGTTACTTTTATCCTCTTCACCACTGATCGGCTCATTAGCCACTTGGGCGATCGGTCACGTCTCTTATTACTTTTACTTTTCTTTTTATACTACAGACGGGCAAGGGGTGACCTAATTGAGGTGTATAAGCATCTCAAGGGGCACTACTCAGTCGAATGTCCTTACTTGGAGCTGGCGGACGCTCTCCCCCAAGGGGTCACAGCTCAAGATTGAAGAAGCCGCAGCTTCAGAAAACTGTAAGGGGTAACTTTTCCGGAGTGAGAGTTGTGAACTCTACCAGAAAGTGTTGTGACGGCACCGAGTGTGAGCTCTTTCAAGACCAGACTTGACCAACACTGGAGCAGGTTCAGGTTCATTCAGGAGCCGGTGCATGCCCAGTACTAGCCAACAGTGCGTAAACGTGACCGATTTCCCAAGCGGCTAACGAGCCGATCAATTGGTGAAGAGGATAAAAGAAAAAGAAAAGTAACAGAAACGTGACCGATCGCCCAAGTGGCTAATGAGCGGATCAGTGGTGAAAATGATAAAAGTGAAAGTCAAAAAGTGACGGATTGCCCAAGCGGCTAACGAGCAAGCCGATCAGTAGTGTAGAGGATAAAAGTAAGTAAAAGCACTGTTGGCAAGTACTGGGCATGCACTGGTCTTGAAAGAGCTCACACTCGGTGCCGTCACAACACTCTCTGGCGGATTGTTCCAAGAGTTCACAACTCTCCGTAAAAGTTACCCCTCACAGTTTTCTAAACCTGCGGCTTCTTCAACCTTAAGCTGTGACCAGTTGTGGGGCGAGCGTCAGCCACCTCCAGGTAAAGATAATCGACTGAACCTTAAGCTCACAGTTTACTTCTGTTATTTTGAAATTTCTATTGTGTACTTTACATTGTTTTACACTTCTATGAATGAAAGGCAATTGAAGTGATTATATGAATCACTTGCATTGCTTTTCATTTCATATTTGCTTGGAGTTTGGGGTATTTCGGTCGACTCTGGTTGTCAACACTCGTCTGCTAGTTTGTTCACAACTGATGTGCTCGACCCGATTGTACTCTCACGTCCTCAAAAAAACGTAAAACTACACCATAACACTTCATGAAAGAGGCATTCGTTGGGTATTTTTTGTTTTCACACCACACATTCCTACCACTAATCTATTATCATATTCGAATAAGACGTCAAATTATAAGATAATTTTCATCTATTACATTACCGTCGAAAATGTATAATAACGGAGATAGCGTATCCAAAATTTTCTCTATTTTCTTCCCTTAATCTAACACCATTATCGTATACCTCACCTCCCACACTGCGGGTCTCCTTCATAAATCATCACGCCCATGCGCTCCCGTACACATCACGCGGCCAATCAAAAGAGTTTTTTCTTTTGCAATCAATTAAAATTATTTTTGGTTTAATTCGCGGTATTTTTGGCCCAATCAAAATCGATTTTTATTTTGGGTCTCATATTTCCAAATTCATATTCATTTCCGACCATGGAAGTCTGCGATGGGTGTCACTTAAATTATATGGAGCTGATTGCGAGTTTTTGGGAAAAAACGAAGAAACTTTAGCATTTATTTTATCGCATGGTGTTCAGTAAAGTGTCTTAAGTGCAAGACTGACTGTATATATTGCAAAGACCAACATATGTGGCGTTGTGTAAGAATCTCAGAATCCAACGACGAACAAGAACCAGGCCAATAAGGTAAGAAATAGGTGATTCCATCATATGGTGAGAGTCAGTTAGGTTAGGTTTGGTTTTTGGTTTTCTGGTGTTTTTGGTGTATTTTTTATTCACTTAGCCATTTTTTTTTCAGAAAACGTCCCACGAAAAAAAACCCGGCCAATTTCCGACGGAAATGAAGGTCATATTCGGTCTAAACGCACACAAATACACTAGAAAAATATATTTTTGACCGGTCCGACTAATTACCCAAATGTACCCAAATATAGCCGGAATGAAGTCAAATAATGGTCCTTGATGAATATATCGGACTGCCAATCACTTCTCGACTAGTATTTGGTGTCACGAAGTAAAAAAAAATTGGTTAACTTAATTTAATCTGAGTTAATAGATCAAGTGCATGTACCTAACCTAACCTAACCTAACCTAACCTAACCTAATCTAATCTAATCTAATCTAATCTAATCTAACCTAACCTAACCTAACCTAACCTAACCTAACCTAACCTAACCTAACCTAACCTAACCTAACCTAACCTAACCTAACCCAACCCAACCCAACCCAACCCAACACAACTCAGATTAAATTAAGTTTACCAATTTTTTTTTGACTTTATGACACCAAATAATAATCGAGAAGTGATTCACAGCCCGAATTACGCTTGTACGACCATCATTTGACTTCATTGCGGCTACATTTGGGTACATTTGGGTAATTCCTCGCTCCGTCGGTACATGCACGCGATCTATTAACTCAGATTAAAGTAAGTTTTCCAATTTTTTGTGACTTTCTGACACCAAATACTAGTCGAGAAGTGATTGGCAGTCCGATTTATTCATCTAGGACCATTATTTGACTTCATTCCGGCTATATTTGGCTACATTTGGGTAATTAGTCGGACCCTTTTTAACTTCCTAACAGAGTGTGGTGCGCTTATTTAAATTAACCATTCATTGGTACCAGATATCAAAATAAGTACATTCTGTGGTCAAATTATCGTTTCAGGGATCCAGCGATTTTTTATACATATATCTATTTTTAATTTTGTTTAGACTTTAGTTTAACAAATTTATTGACAAAGCTTGGAGTACAGTTTGCCTTTTCAGAGTAATTCAGTCGGGTCTTGACACTGAGGGTGGTATCACTTCTCACTACCACGCAGGACAGAGGTTCATACACAAAATATACATCATATTCATTGACAGTATATGTAGGTCAGATTCATGTGGGTAATGTCACTGTTCACTGCCATGCAGGACAGAGGTTCGTACACAAAGAAATACATCATATTCTTTAGCAGTATATATAGGTCAGAGTCATGTGGGTGATGTCACTGTTCGCTGCCGTGCAAGACAGTGGTCCATATACACTGTACATTGGACGTCATATTCTAATTGAAGACTAATCAGTGTGAGCTAGCAAATTTGGGATAAGCAGCAAGAATGTTCCCAAGCACCCCAATTCAATACATAGTAATTACAAAGTTCATGATAAAATAAGCCAGGTGGCCTGAAGTCTTTGACAGTGTCACATTCAATAATATAGTATTCAAGTGTATGCTTTAAAGGTTTATCACAAAGTTTACATGCTGAGTGTTCCGGTATGGGTACAGCGTTACTAACTTGCCAGATGTGTCTGTATCTTAACCTAATTCTGGCCACAACTACATCACTTTGTCTGGTTCTGTCCTTATGCTGGCCATACCGGTACCTCGCGTCACAAAATTTATCATATTTACTAGTGCTACAACTGCCAGGTCTCTCTGCATTTCTCAGTTCTTCTACTGTAGATCAGAGTTCATGATTCTGACTTAAATGTTTTTAAGTACAGCATTGGGCAGGCCAAGGTCATGGCCAACATTTTCTTTCTTACATGCCTCATTGGCATGTGTCAGCACGGTCTTGATACCTAACTCCAACATGGGACGGAATCCACACAAATTCGATACGAGAGTTGTTCTCATTGGCAGTTATCACATTTCTTTTAATATCACATACAACTTTAGACATAGAACCTGACGGGCTGTTCATTGATTTCAAAGCACTTTGAGAGTCACAGAATATCACCCCACCTCCATTTTCTTTAAGGTAGTCTGTGGCTAAGTAAATTCCAGTTAGTTCAGTTTGTGTTGTGCTGGCCCAGTTGTTCAGCCTTTGCTTGTTTGACACTCATCTCTTTTTCTTTATATACAGTACAATATTAGAATTGCACAGCCTGTTCTACCTGTGTTTGTCTGTACAGAACCATCAGTAAAAGCATAATATTCACTTGATTTAATACTTTTTATGTGTCTGTTAATAGTTTCTAGTGTGACACATCTCAGTACATCGGTGTTTAACATTTGCTTACTACCAACAGGAGTGTAATTAATAGGAACTGATATATCCAGCCAAGGAGGAATGGCATTAATGGGTTCGTCTGGGGTGATTGGGACATTCAGTTTCAAGAGATCTGCAACACTTTTATGAAGCCACGCCCCAAAGAGAGAGTTTTGTGGAAGGTTAGCGAGATAGTCGGGATTACTTAGATAGAACATCAACTCAGTTTGAGCTGTAGTTTGGGGACCATTGTTCTTCAAAACCTTGACACAAAACATGGTATTAAGTAGAGCTATCCTCTCAGATAGGGAGGGCAGTCTGAGCTCTTTCCTCATGTTTACAATTCTGGTTGATTTTGGGCTTCCTAGAATGATGCGCATGGCTTCATTTTGCACTACCCTAAGGCTGTTGAGTTGTTTAGGTGGAATAGTCACAAGATGGAGAGCATGATAGTCGACTACAGAATGAATGAAGTGAAGATAGAAAGTACGAGCATAGATGATGTTAATTCCATAGCCCTTGCCAACAAGGGTTTTGAGGGGTTTAATCCGCTGCATTAGTTTGGCACGAAGGTTGCCGACAAAGTTTGCATCATTCACACAAATTCCAAGATATTTATATGAGCTACTTAGTTCCAAGGAGATGCTGTTAATGTTAAAGTCAAGAAGCAGTGGGTGAGCAGGACGAGGATTGAGGACCCTCGTCTTGTCAACAGATATTATGAGACCACATTCCACAGTCCTTCGAGCAAATACATCCAGCTAGGCTTGGAGCCTGAGCTTGGTCTGGGTCATAATGCAGATATCATCAGCATAGCATATTACAGCCTCGTTTGGCTGAACTGGAATGTCAGCAATAAGCTTGTGCATCAGTACAGTATATTAAAGAGCATAGGACTTAACACTCCTCCCTGAGGCATGCCAAGCTCAAATGATCTCATTCTGGCACTTTTGACTCCCTTAAACAGAACACTGGCATACCTGTTGGACAGATAACCCTTTATCCATGTCAGGAGGTTACCTTGGATGCCAAAATTAGCTAGTTGCTCAAGTATAATGTCTCTTTTAGTTGCATCAAAGGTTGATTTAAGGTCTATGAAGGCTGTTTGTGTCTTATCTTTTGAGTGAACAAGATATTCTGCAACATGTTTGTGTGCTATGCCCGGGCATGAACCCATACAGATTAGGGGCCAGTTTGTCTTTGACTTGAAACATGAGACGGTTGAGAACAACTCTTTCAAGGACTTTACACATACAGGATGTGAGTGAAATTGGCCTGAAGTTTGGAGAGTTAGCTTTAGGGATTGGTACTATGTTTCCATCAGATGGGTGGGGGTAAGTTGTTCCATACCTTCACACCGTGATATTTTATGGAGGTCTGGGACTGAGAGGAGTGCATGGGGGGTGGTTTAGTAGCTCTGGGTGCCTTAAGTTGTATCTCTGATTCTTCCAGAACTGGAAATAATTATTGTCAAGCAAGTGATTGATAGATTTGTAAACAAAGAGGGCACAGCAGTAGGTGTTAATATCTTCGAATTTTAACATTTTCAATATAGCAAATTTTTCGTTTGTGTGATCTGTTTTTTCAAGTAGGTCATTGTCCATACAACTCTCTTTTGTGCAGTAACCAGAGATTGTGTTTTTGAAGAGCCAGAGGCCCATAGTGTGTGACAGTGTATCAGGTGTTGGTAAACAAGATCATGATAGATTTCTTTCATTGCTGTGAGAGTGAGTGACTGTCGAGTGTGATACATGATACCACACTGTTTATTGACTTTACTGTGAATGGCTTGTATGTGGTTTCTCCAGTTAAGTTTCTCATCAACAATAACTCCGAGGAATTTAGTATTTTGTTCACGTTTGAGGACTGTATTACCAAGGTACAGGGGGTCCAAGTCTGTGGGTAACTATATTTTATGGTAACGTACTGAGGATAACACCTCAGTATTAGTAACAATGTACTTATTTCTAATGTGGTCCTTATTATAATAATAATTGATATTCAGTCAATTTGACCAAGGGCAGCAGACAAGGCCATGAGAGTTTGTTTCCAGTGGAGTCCTTATATTGGCAGCATGTGGCATTCTTAGGTTATGGCAGTCACCCATCTAAGTACAGTCATGTACCAACATTGTTTAACTTTGCTGATTGGACAAGAAGTGGTGTTTCCAACATTGTACTATCACATGCTTCAAAATGGTTGCTGGC
This sequence comes from Homarus americanus, assembly GCF_018991925.1. Taxonomy (NCBI): domain Eukaryota; kingdom Metazoa; phylum Arthropoda; class Malacostraca; order Decapoda; family Nephropidae; genus Homarus; species Homarus americanus. The sequence goes on along the minus strand of NW_024723893.1, from coordinate 87,282 downwards.
AGCAAGTTGAAAGAAAATAGGATACAAACAGGACTAGAAGTTAAAATTTACAAAGAACAATAATAAATTTTTACAAAGAACAATAATAAATTTTTACAAAGAACAATAATAAATTTGTGACTACAGTACAAATGTGACAAACACCTAGCATAAGACAGAATAGTGGGTCTTTTACCCAATTCAGTATATGTATACTGTACCTCAGTCATAGGTAAAAATTACAAAAAGTTGATGAGTACAGGAATTATGCATGACAGTGCAGGCACTGCAGGTATTATTTGCACCCAAAACTTAGCCTAACCTCACTTCACACATTATTTGATCCCAAAATCTAACCTAACTACACTATTTGAATCCAAAATCTAATCCAGTAGGGTTAAAGAATCCTTAGCAATGATAATGAGAATTAAATAACCAAAAGAAATTTTATGTTTTCCATGGTGATTTTAAAGAATATGACCTTTATTTTCATCACTGTTGTATATTTATGAAGATATGACATTGATTTGTGGAAAGTGGGCAAGTCTTTGAAAATGAGGGAAAATGTGGGGTTAAAACAGCAAAAAATTAAACAACCATACCTCAGAGAACCAGTGATGTTAACTCCCCAGGGTGTTGTGTGAGATCATATGGAGGAAGTTTTTAAATTACTAGCTAATGACATATTAACTGGGCTTAACTTTCTCCATGGGCCTCAGTAGACTTCTTAGTTTACAAAAACCCATTTTCTATGTCCATGTTTGAACAATGACAACTGCACGACTTGGCTAAGTTCTGCTGAGCTCAAGTGGTAATGTTGACAAAATGGAAGATTATGTGGCAGTCAAGACTTTCCTTTTTCAGTGTACCCTGAACAAGTGTCTCCTGTGAAGGATGTTCTCATTTGCTTAACTTATTCAGTTGGGTCTCTGAGTACATATTATTTAATCAGTAGACCTGCCACGTAGCTACCCTATCCCAGCTTGGTTAGAAAACAGGGTTTTGTGATCTGTTCTTATTTTGGGTGGTGAACTACTGAATGTTGTTCTACCAAGGACTTTAACAGACCCCTACTAATTTGAGCTAGTACAGTAGTCTTTTACATAAAATAAAAGTTTTTTGATTTAATTTGGGAGTTCTTGTTTTAATTTAAATGGAAAATTAAATAAATTATTAGTTGTTTTTCATTTGACTAAGTTTCTAGTGTGTGATGCATTTAGTAAAATTTCTGTTCATTACAGGGTTAAAAAATGCACAGATCATTTTGTTCTCAGCTGAAAACTTATTTCATCCAGACAAAGTGCTGTAGTCTAGGAGCAGTGTCCAACATGTCTTCAGCTCAACCAAAAGTAAGCACTGATATTGAATGAATGAAAGCCATTCTCTTTTGTCGGATCACCAGTATGGCTTTCATCAGGTGAGATCTACTGGTGATCTGCTCTCCTATTGCACCCATCTTTGGTCATCCTCTCTTAGGGATTATGGGGAAACTTTCGTCGTGGCCCTCGACATCTCCAAAGCATTTGACAGGGTATGGCACAAGTCATTGCTTTCTAAGCTTCCCTCTTATGGTTTCTCTCCCCCACTTTGTTTTCTAATCTCTAGCTTCCCTGAGAACCGATCCATGGCAGTTGTTGTCGAGGGATTGATCTCTCGCTCTTTCTCTACCAGTAGTGGTGTCCCATAGGGTTCTGTTCTTTCACCTACTCTCTTCCTTCTTTTTATCAATGATTTACTTGACACTACAATTAATTCTATCCATTCTTACGCTGATGATTCTACTCTTCACTCTTCTTCACATTTTCCCCTTCCTCCTAACTCTCAACTAGATCTGTTTCTAGAGCTGATATCATTACTTCTATCAATGCGGATCTGTGCATCATCTCTGAATGGGTAGGTAGAAACTTGGTTAAATTCAATAGTAATAAAACTCAGTATTTACCAATTACACTTTCTAAATTAGATGATCTCCCACCAATTACATTTCACAACGTTATCATTCTGCCAAATTCTGAAATAGATATGCTAGGCCTCACCATTTCCTCCAATATGTCATGAAAGTCACACATCCTTAACATAGTAAAGGTGCCTCCCGAAAGTTGGGAATGCTGTACAGATGCCGTAGCTACTTCACTCCTGAGCAGTTGCTCCAAGTATATAAGGCAATGTTCGGTGGATTTGGCATCCTGTGTACTGCCGGCAAGGCCGTGGGCTCGAAGCACACGTTTTGCCCGTGGTGGATGTTGGTCACACTAGAATAAGCCGTTATAGTACATCCTTCTTTCCTCACACAGCCAAACTTTGGAATGCTCTGCTTTCTTCTGTGTTTCCATACCTATACAATGTCTCACTTTAAAAAGCTGGTTTTCCGGCATCTTCGTGGTGTAGATTAACACAGTATAACCTTTTTCTTCTCCATTTTTAATTTCTTTCTGTTCTTATTTTTTCGCCCCCTGGGCCCCGTTGTGGGTCGTTCGACCTGTGCCCAGGTGAGCTAATTCCCGTAAAAAAATAAAATAAATAAATAAAATGATGGAGAGAGAGTTTGTTTTTGCTCTTAGTTTTGTCCACCCTGTATTTCAGCAGGAAAGGGCCTTACTGTTTGTCTCATGAAAACATATACAGTATGCATATACCCTGTACTGTATACTGAAATTTGGGTGTCATATTAAGTGAACCTTTCATTATATTTTGGCAGTTTGAAATCTTGCTTTTGCACCTACTATGTTGCTCTTTTATGTGCTGCTTTTTATGTAGAATTTTTATTGTAATTGCAATAATTGTACTAACTAAGTACATGTACTGTATTGTGGGATCTCTTGTGCCTCTGCCTCTTAATGTGATAATCTTTACCACATGTCACCTAATTTCTCATTGAGTGCTTTCACAGGTTTCTTTCAGGACATATATTATGTTCTGCCTCAATTTCTTAACGTGTAGCATTTGCTTCTTGAGTGTTTTAGGATAGTTTCTCATCAGAGCGTGGGAAATGGTCTTATCTGGAATCACTGTGGTTCAGTGTTTTCCTTGTTTGCATGAGTTAGTCATGATTATCTGATGGCATTTTTAGGGGTAAAACCGGAATGGAATGTCTCTTCCCCTCCTCAATCACCATAAACCCTGGGTGCTAACCCAGAATATGTACAGTACTGTATTAGAGAACGGAGGAAGGGTACAGGTCTGGTGACTGGATAGAGGATACCCTTCCTAACATGAATCCACAGGGTGGGAACAGCTGGCAAGGCAGGGTCACAACTCCTTGAAGTAATCAAAGACTACCTGCCCACCTCAACTATCCACTTACTGTTATATTATTTTTACACAATATAATAAACATTATACAGTATTAGGTATAACATACACCTAGTACCTTTACACCTTCCCTTGGGCAGGAAATGAGATGTCCAAGTTCAGTCCTTTATTTTATGTGTCAAATGTTTTTTAGAGAAGGATTGTGATATTTTCACTAGAGGAGAGTTTTATGTGCCTTCCTTATCTTGTCTTTTGGGGGGAGGGGGGTGTCAATAAAGGGGTTCTTAGCTCATACATATAATTATATGTTGAAGTTGTTTGAATGAATTTTGCTCCAGTGGAGGCATATGTGCTCTACAAACATAAGATTATTTTTTTTTTTTTTTTAGTTACTGAATAATGATTTTCTTAATAAGGGTGTGGAGATGGTGGTGGAGCCAGTTTCATGTCTCCATGATGAACCAGTGAGCATCAGAGTGCATGGACTTAATCCAGGCCAGGATGTTACTCTGCAAGCATCTATGAAGGATTCCAAAGGGATTAACTTCCTTTCTTATGCCCATTATAGGTATGTTACATTATGCAATTTTTTAAACCACATACAGGTATTTATGTGCAATTTTTAAGAACAGTGCGTGATAAATTGTTTGTAGTCTTTTCATCCAAAAAACAAGTATGAATTGTATTCATCATCCAAGAAGCTTCTCTGTTCCACTACTGAATTCCAGTATGAGTCAGGGCAGGTATACATTTGAATAATTTTAATGTAGTTAAAGTGCCTATTTATACCCATTGTTGTTGGCAGCAATTTTTTTTTTTTTTTTAACCAATAGATTTCATCTCTCCGGTGATTCAGAAAATGACACAACAGAGGCGTCCACAATAGCACAATCAATACCACTTTTTTTTACGGGGATTAGCCCGCCAGGGCACAGGTCACTGACCCACATCGGGGCCTGGGGAGCGAAATTGTAATAATTATTCATAGTAAATAAAAATGTTAATAAAAAGTAAAATAAAATAATAATGATAACAATAATAAAAATAACACTTATAATAATAATAAAAAAGAACTAAAAAGAAATACAAAAATGAAAGAAAAAGATCAATAGTAGTGAGAAACGATATATGTATGTTGTGTTGTCAATGGTAAGAGAAACAATTGAGACCCTGCAATTGTGTGTAAATGAGGCAGAAAGTCAGATCAGCAACCTGGGACTTGGTCATAATTTTCGTGATGCCATATGGCAGCAGGGTCTACCATTAGACAACACATTATGCTTCCAATATCTTCCTTATTTAACACTCACTCCATGGCTTATTTAACACTCACTCCATGGCTTATTTAACACTCACTCCATGGCTTATTTAAACTCACTCCATGGCTTATTTAACACTCACTCCATGGCTTATTTAACACTCACTCTATGGCTTATTTAACACTCACTCCATGGCTTATTTAACACTCATTCCATGGCTTATTTAACACTCACTCCATGACTTATTTAATCTATTAACATTTAAGCAGTGGATAAAGGTTCCCTAATCCTCCCCATATACACAAAAACTGGAATTAAAGAAGCATGGAAACATCTGTTGAGGTTGGATGCTGTTTAAAATTGAAGGTCAGCTAACATCACCAGAGGTTATTTGTTACAAAATGGCAGCTGACAACATATGAGGTTTCAACTTTTACCCCCATTTTTTTCCCTACCATCACTTATGGGAAGGGAGTTAGTGAGGGATTTAAGAGTTGATCTAACTTTTCCTCTTCAAAATTCACCTTTCTTAAAAAAAGATACTGGAGATGGTGATAACATTTGTTTAGACATTGGAGGGGTGGGGGTGTTGGTGGTACATTACATTGATAATGTGCTGATCTCTGACCTTCCAAATTATGTCATACTTTTATCCTCTTCGCCACTTAACTCCTCGTTAGCTACTTGGGCAATCGGTCACGTCTCTGTTATGCACTGTTGGCAAGTACTAGGCATGCACTGGCTCCTGGATGTATCTGAACCTGCTCCAGTGCTGGTCAAGTCTGGTCTTGAAACAGCTCACACTCGGTGCCGTTACAACTTTCTCTGGCAGGTTGTTCCATGAGTTCACAACTCTCGCTCTGAAAAAGTTCACCCTAGCAGATTTCTGGACTTGCGGCATCTTCAACCTTGAGCTGTGTCCCCTTGTGGGGCTAGCATCCGCCAACTCTAGGTCAGAACACTTGACTGAGTAGTGCCCTTTTAGATGTTTATACACCTCAATTAGGTACCCCCTTGCCCATCTGTAGTATAAGCTAGGCAATTGCTGGCACTCTAATCTCTCTGGGTAGCTGAGGTGCCGAAGTGCTGGCACCAGTCTGGTGGCCCTCTTTTGGACATTTTCAATCAGCTGACAGTCCCTAGCATATCTCGGGGATGAGACGAGGTGACAGTACTCCAGATGGGGAATCACCTCGCTCTCGAAAATCATTACGAGGGACAGACCATATAGATATCTGATTATCTGAACGACCTTATGAGACCTAATAATTTAGTTGCTTGGTTGGCCTTCTTCTCACAATGGCCCACGAACTTCAGTTCATTGTTAACATATACACCTAGGTCCTTTTAGCATTCAGTCTTAACCCCTATGCCCCTGGCTAGGGTGCCGCTGGCCGTACCCCCCACTCACGGTAAATCAAGAAAAATCAACTTTTCCAAAAATAATTTTTAACGTTTTTAAATGATAAAACAAATAAAAAGAAGTAATAAAAACTATATATTGACCCTCATATCATCCAAATATTTAAAGATCCAACAGTTTTTTAACATCTTTTTAAAAACTTTTTAATGGTACCTTGATCCATCAATTAGCACACTGGCCTAACGTTACCTGGCAAAAACACTGCCCAGATGATACAAGACCATTTTCTATCATGTGAACAGAAGCATTATCCATGACTATAATTCTCTCTCTATCTCTCTCTCTCTCTCATTTATTTATTTATTTATTTATTTTAGACTTTCCAAATTCTTTTGCAAAATCAAAGGTAGATCCTGGCAAACTTTTCCGATAATGCAGATTGATTATTATCCTAAAACTTGTTATCCAAACTAGCATGCTAGTTATGAAGATTTTTTTTTTTTAATATATAGAACCGTGAATATTATTTCCATAGTACAGGATGTAGATTAGTGTTTTCCTATTGCAAATTCATAGATGGTTTATCACAGATTTAGGAAAAATTTGAAACTGGCATGGAAAAGTCCTGGAATTTTCATACTAGATTTTTCCATTGCATGTTAAAAGTTAGTTATCTTTGTGTCACTCAAGTGCATGAGGAAGAATTTATATAAAACCTTCACCTTGTCAGGTAAGTGGTATTCATAAGTGACTGTCCTTATCCAATGGAATTTCCAAAATAATGGCCCTACGAAATTACATGTTAGTGTGTTACCAGTATTGTATTTTATTTTATTTTATTTTTTTACTAAAACATGAACATTAATTTCCATAACAATCCTGCTGTTTGTAGGGTCTAGTACAGTAAACTGCCCCTCAGTACAGCTGGGTGTGATCTTACAATTGCCCATCCCTTCCTCTACGTACTGTTGCCCTAAAAAGGAAAAATAATTAAAATGTACTTTCTAGAGGCAAAATGTTTAAGACGGTTCTTTTTACATAGTCAGTGTACACATTGTGCCAACTCTGTGAAGAATTCTTGATTTCAGCATCAATCTGCTATTTCTTATTTGGTTACCAGATGACTCAAACCTAAGGGTTATAATATATAAAGATACATAATTTAGTAATACTGGGGGTCACCGGGTAACGAACGGGTTCCGTTCCTGAGGACGCTCTTAAGTCTGATTTGTACACTCGCACCAAAAAGTATCGGTGCAGGGTGAGATCGAAGACTTCCGAAACGATACGTATACACTGTGATATGTCGGGAAGGTTGGTAAGTGTATCCTCATAACCCCCCCCCTCCACTAGGTGTTGCCATATGGCTAACAATCAGTGTGTTTGTTTCCTCTTTTCGGATTGTTGCTTTGTGTCGACTGAATGATGAGCGAGGGCTCGGTCTCGGTGAACGTGGGTATAAAACGGAGGCAATATGAAGCAGTACTACTGGCTGCAGTAGAGATCTACACATGCCAGACAACATGGAAACCTCAAAGGGAACACGAGGAGCTATTATTGCCCTTCATAACGAAGGGTTCGGCGTCACAGATATTAGCCGGAGGGTTGGTGTCCACAGGAACACCGCTGCACGATGGATTCGGCGATACCACGAAACTGGTACTACAGACGACGGGGGGGTTGAACAATTGGCAAATAAGCCTTTACCTACCGGAAATTATTATCAAAGGGCCCGTAAAGTATTACATTTTGATAACACAATGTTCAGTATACAATGACATTATGAAACGGATCAATATGTGGGTGCTTCTATACAGTGGTCCCTCGGTTAACGAACACAATCCGTTCCAGCAGGTTGTTCGTTAACCGAAACCATTGTTTCAATGGGTTTTTGGGTAATTGGTTCCAGCTCACCGAAAATTGCCTAAATTCAACAAAAATGGTAGAAAAGTTCACTTACTTTGAGGTGTGTATGTAGAAGGCTCCTGGATAATGATGATGATGATGATGGGAATTAGAATGGGGGTGGAGGAGGAGGAAGAAGAGAAGGCATTGGGGTGGAAGAGAAGTTCACCCCATGGCACCATTTCACCCATAAAATTTTAGTTCTCTTGGTGTATTTCAAGATTATTTTCTTTAAATCAACACTGCACTGCATTATATATTGTCAATATGTAAAATATATTTCAAAATGACCAATAATTTGCTTGGAAACACCGAAAAAAAGCGTTTAGTTGAAGAGAGTCTCAAGCAAGATGTTACCTCCAGTGAAAACAGAGAGAGACTAACGCCTGTTTGCTGTGTTACGAGGCTGGATGTCGCGCATTAAACTAGTCACTTTACCTTCAATTATGTTCAATAATTGTTAAAATGACTAACAAATTGAATATTAAACTTTTAAAATTATTGAATAGTATAAACTTCTTGATATTTACTAAAATAGTAAGGAATTTAAGCCCTAGAACCGATTAATGTATTGGCGGACTAATACTAAAGCTGGTTGACCGGCCAGTGCAAGCAAAAACATGTTGAGGTCGGTTCGTAAGAAATTCGTTAACTGAATTTTTTTTCGTTAACCGAATTTAAGAATCTTATGGGAGGCAGTTCGTTAACCGAGGGACCACTGTATTGATATTTGTGAGATTCGAAACTTGTGGAATGAGACAGACGAAATATATCTCCAAACATTAACGGTCGCAGCTCAGCAGGATTACAGGGTTGCCAACATACGGCTGGAAGAACTCGCCTTTCCCAAGACCTGTCGTCACTGGTCTCAAATTGTTCAAACTACAGTATGCACCGATACTTTTTGTTGCGAGTGTACATAAGTTGGAACACATTTTATGTGCATATCGTACTTACAGAACAATGTTTAAAATCCCACTGTATCAGAGCCTAAGTCCTTATATACATCTAATATCTCTTAATGTAAGACAAAAGAAGAAATAGAATAACAAAACACAGTAAACGAAAGTCAAAATTAAGTCATCGGGCAAATAAAATACCTGTAATATTAATTTTAAGATTAAACCCGTTCGTATCGGCGGGCTCTCCTAAGGCAGATGTTCGTAATTCGGGAACCCCCTGTATTTTGGAGAAATAGGGTTTATAGAATCGTAATATAGGTGACAATTATATTAATATTAATTCCAACAGAGCAGACAGCAGTGGACAAGTTGACGTGAGTAAATTGGAGTCTTTGGGTGGTCACTACAAGGGAATTTTTCCAATGGGGCTCATTGGCAGCCTTGTACCAGCACCTAATGAATACAAATATACTCGCTTCTTCAAGAGGGATGTGGAAAACCCCAACATTGTAAGTGTGAAAATTTTCCTCTAAGTAAAAGATGATTATTATAGTACAGGTTGTACCTCTCTAGTCCGGCAACCTCGGGACCTGACCGGTGCCGGACCATGGAAATTCACCCTTTTCCTGGATAGATAGTGACTTATGCTTATGCCTGGAAGCACTAGCACCACTTTCTCTGCGTCATGGTCTCTTTGAAGACATATTGAAGGGTTAAATGTCGTATAGTAGCTTCTCAAATTTCGCGAGTTTTTAATTCTTAACGTATTTTATTGGAACACACAAAAAAATAAATAAATAAAAATTTTAACGGCGGAAACTTGAATTTCGACGGGTTTGAACAGCCCGCCAACGTGCAGACGACGTGCATAATCGTGTAAACAGCGTCATTTCTCTTACAAAAGATTCATTATTGTTAATTACTGAATGTCTTTTTTATTGAATTAATGTTTGTGTGTGCAAAATGAGCAATAAAATTCATTAATAATACGTAGAATATTAAAACACACGAAGAAATGACACAACATTGTTTTCGTTGATTACAAAACCAGTGACTGACTGGTTCTACATATAAAACTGAAGAAAATAAGACCTTGGTTGTAGCTGTAGTAAAATTAATATGGTTGTTTTAAATAATGTTATTTAATGTTAATAAATGGAACAATAGAAGTAGCTAACGATAATGGTAAAGAAAAAGAGAGATCGCATATGTAAGTGCGCATGCGCACACGTGAAAACATATCGTCATTACTTTACATAAGAATATGAAAGCAACACTTATTTACTGTTCATATATATTTTAATTAATGTTTCTGAATTTGTTTTTATTGAATTAATGTACGTGTGTGCAAAATTAACAATACAATTTATTAATAATACGTGGAATATTAGAGGAGACGAGACGGCTGCCGGCATTGTTTATGTTAAAGCTTACGAAACCAGTGACTGATTGGTTCTACATATAAAACTGAAGAAAATAAGACCCTGAGTTTAGCTGTAGTAAAATTAATGTAAAAAATGAATATGGTTGCTTGAAGTACCTGTAATGTTATTTAATGTTAATAAATGGAACAATATAAGTAGCTAACCATTAATGGTAAAAAAAAAAGTGAGACTGCTCGTGTGTAAGTGCGCACATATGAAAATTTATCGTCATTACTTTACATAAGAATATGAAAGCAACACTTATTTACTGCTCATATATTTATTGAAGGGTTAAATGTTGTACTCTGTATAGACAAGCAGAGAGAGAGAGAGAGAGTGCAGCCGAACTGCCGGATGTAAACAAACCTTAATTTCCCGCGGCTATTTTTTTTTTTTAAGGGGATTAGCCCACCCGGGCATAGGTCACTGACCCACATTGGGGCCTGAGGGGCAAAAATTTAATACTCCTGTAATAATAATAATAATTCAGAGAAATAAAAAAAAAAAAAAAAAAAAAAAGCTGCCTATCTACCTATTGGACAAACTAAAATCGTTCCGGACCACGGGAGTTTCTGGACCAAAGAATGCCGGACTAGAGAGGTACAACCTGTACTGGCATACCCTGATATACAAAAGGATTACGTTTGTAATAAAGCTTTCATAGATAAATATTATGTAGATCGATGCACATTTTCACATAAACTCCCGTTACACCGGGTGTTTCGGAAATGCATTTTATTATTCTGGCGGAGTATTCCTGAGACATGCATAAGATAAATTAATTCATGACCATACTATCAATACCTCATAGTTTGGAGTTGTAACACATGACAGTTGGGGTTGAAATGTGATAAAATCTACCAAGTATAAATGAAATATCCAGTGTTGTGAGTACAATTTATTACAATCCATACGATATGATATTAATTTTACAGTAAATGTTCAAAGTTCCGGTCCAGATGACTATCATATGTGTTCGAAGACTCCAGGGGTGTTGCAAATACTTTTGGCACTGTCTTGCACTCGACGCCACAATTTCTCACGAGTTAATACCTCTGTAGCATACTTACACTTTGCTTTTAATGTGACCCCACAAGTAGAAGTCAAGGGAATTTAAGTCAGGTGATCGAGGTGGCCATGGAACAGGGCTGCCACACTGTATTCACCTGTCAGGATAACTGACGTATAGGAATTCCGTTGTTATTTTAACAAAATGAGCTGGGGCACCATCATGCATGTACCACAGTTGTTGATGTATCCTGATGAACACATCCTACAGCATCACTGGCAAAGTGTCCTCAAGAAAATGAGTGTATGTTTTACCTGTCAGTCACTAGGGTAGCAGATATGGGCCAGTAAGGTAGTCACCAATAATTCTGGCCCAAACATCGATTGCAAATTGTACCTGATGAGATGTATGTGTCATTGCATGTGGATTGTCAACAGGTCAAGTATGCATATTGTGCACATTGACTATGCCATTCCTTGCGAACGTTGCTTCATCTGTTAAAAGCACCAGAGATGGAAGTAAATGGTTTAGAGCATGCTGCCTTACCAACCATTGACAGAACTGCAGCCGCCGAGGATACGTAGTTATTTTGAATTTGAAGGTGGAAGGGATGAAGCTGATGTTTGTGTAGGGTCTTCTAAACGGTAGACACCGACACCTGCACATCAACGGCGATTTATCTATTACAGTGAACCCTCACTTTACGCGGTTAATTCAACCCACAGGGTACTGTGGAAAGTAAGAAACACGTAAAGTGAACAACATAACATATGGGATTAAATGAAATAGAGACCGGCTGACCCCCAAACTCCACTTTTTCCGACACAATACCTATGTTCTCGTAAAAATAACATCTTAATTTTATGATGGTACATGCACACAATTAATACTTAAGAGAAATAGAGAAATACAGTCGCCAAGTTAATGTCCATTCAAATAATGGACTCAACTCCCTCCCCCTCTTCTCACACTACACTCGCTGGCTCTTCCCTCTCTGAGAAATTTTGGGGGAAAACCACTAGATTTTAAGGTATAGTAATAAATAATACCTCAAACTAAAGTTAGGATAATATAATTGACATTGCTGGATTCCTTGTAAGACCAGGAATATTTTGAATATAAATGTCATATATTTTGCACAAAAGATAACATATTTACTCAGAGTAAACAAAATACTTACATTAGATCTAAAATTTGTATGTCTAATGCAAAATCTATGATGTTTATATTCAAAATGATCATCAAATTGTAAGAATTCCAGCAATGTAAATTATATTCTGGCCGGGTAATTTGTATGAATTTTATGAGCTAAAACAAATATCTTCAGTTAATAAAAAAAAAAATATTCTTAAGACACTATCTGTCAATCAAAGTACCCCACCTTGCCTCCCCCCCTCTTCCAACCGCGCCAGATGGTCGGTCGGTCCCTCCCTCCCCACCAACCCTCCCTACCAGATAAATGTGTGGGAGAAACCAGAATATTTACCTTTTTAGTAATAAATAATACCTCAGACTAAAGTTAGGATAATATAATTGACATTGCTGGATTCCTTGTAAGACCAGGAATATTTTGAATATAAATGTCATATATTTTGCACAAAAGATAACATTTACTCAGAGTAAACAAAATACTTACATTAGATCTAAAATTTGTATGTCTAATGCAAAATCTATGATGTTTATATTCAAAATGATCATCAAATTGTAAGAATTCCAGCAATGTAAATTATATTCTGGCCCGGTAATTTGTATGAATTTTATGAGCTAAAACAAATATCTTCAATAAATAAACAAAATATACTTCCGAAATACTATCTGTCAATCAAAATACCCCACCTCCTCCCCTCTTCCCACCTGCTCCCTGGGTCCCTCCCTCCCTCTCTACCCCTCACCTCCACCTTCCCTCCCTACCAGAGAAATGATTGGGTTATAACAGTATATTTACATATTTAGTAATAAATAATACCTCAGACTAAAGTTAGGATAATATAATTGACATTGCTGGATTCCTTGCAAGACCAGGAATATTTTGAATATACACTTCATATATTTTGCACAAAAGATAACATATTTGCTCTGAGTAAAGAAAATACTTGCATTAGATCTAAAATTTGTATGTCTAATGCAAAATCTATGATGCTTATATTCAAAATGATCATCAAATTGTAAGAATTCCAGCAATGTAAATTATATTCTGGCCGGATAATTTGTATGAATTTTATGAGCTAAATAAAAAAATTATACTTCACCCTCGTAAAGGGATACATGCACCGCGGAATGTGAGCATCCTGGGTTCTGGCAGGGCACCGCGTAAACGTGGGAACGCGGAATGTGGGACCGCGTAAAGCGAGGGTTGACTGTACCTGTCCCAGGATTATCCGCTCCTCTGCTTCGAGTATGTGCCTGAATTGTGGTCTCCCTCTGTCAATTGCAACTACACGAAATTAAAAGGTACCATTTTCTCGTAACCGACGATCAGGAACGAGAAACGTTGGACTTGAAGGCATCCTACAGTCTGGATATTGTTTCCTTTACAGCAATACATAAGAGCATTGAAAGTCAAATTAAAGCATTGAAATTATATTTCCACAACTTTTAAGGTTTCTTATGTAAACAAACACTGTGACAGCCTGTGCTCAGTTGAGAATTATGAATATTTGACTGAAATTTAAGAAACGGGTAATATCTGTATCTCATTAAGCGTTAATTCACTTAAATTCAGTTTAGCAATAGAAAATTTTTGATACCCTTTCTTACTTAACATAAAGTAAAAATTCAGTTTAGCAATAGCTTGACTCACTGGTCTGTGAGATGGCATGTTGCCTCTGTTACATTAATGAAATAAAAAATTGTGGGATAAGCATTGCAATACAGGTGTACCTCGATAACCGATGCATATAGGGACCTGGAAAAGTCGTTGGTTAGTGAATCAATGGTTATCGAAGCAATTAATTCCATAAGAATACCCCCTGTATAACAAATTCCGGGGTTTAGGGACCGGCCACCCTCCAAAAACTCCCATCTACCCTTCATATATCTCTACTGCACACTGTCAAGCAAGAAAATAAAGCAGACATATAAAGCAAGCATAATAAGCCTTAAATAAGCAATGTAAAGCATAAATTGAGACTTAGTTACCTATGTTGAAGATGATAGAGACAGTCTAGGGTGGCAAGTTCAAGTATCTATCGCCTGTATTATTAAATAACATCTTCCCTTGAAGAGGGTGGTCGTCTTTCAACCTGAGTTTTAAACTAAATGAGTCCTGAGGGACACCGCAGTACAGTACTTAATGGGGCGGTGTGGCGATAAAATTAACTAATTCCAATAAAATTAATTTATAATATTGGAATTAGTTAATTTTACCGCCACACCACCCCGTTAAGTACAGTAGGTTCTCAAATTTCGCGAGTTTTTAATTCGACATTTTTTATTTGGACAAAAAAACACTACACAATTTCAAATTTCGACGGCGGAAACTCAGATTGTGATTGGTTTGAGACAAGACGGCATTGTTTTCGTTAATGTTTACAAAACCAGAGAATGACTGGTTCTACATATAAAACTGAAGAAAATAAGACCCTGGTTGTAGCTGTAGTAAAATTAATGTAAAAAAATTAATATGACTGTTTTAAGTAATGTTATTTAATGTTAATAAATGGAACAATAGAAGTAGCTAACCATTAATGGTAAAGAAAAAAGTGAGACTGCGCGTATGTAAGTGCGCAAATGTGAAAACATATCGTCATTACTCTACATAAGAATATGAAAGCAGCACTTATTTACTGTTCATATATGTTTTAATTAATGTGTCTGAATTTTAAAAAAAATTCTACTCACCAGTGGTGGTAAAGTTGAAAACATAAGGACAGCCAATGTAGTTGTGTGTGTTTTTACTCGGATGACGAAGTTGCCAAGTCATAATGTTCAACTCTAGCTGAAGCTGTAGAACATAAGAACTTTTGCTGTGTTGTTTTTAGTTTGTATTTAACTTTATCTGTGTTATTTTTGTTGATTTATTAGGATGTTGCTTTATTACAGGTAATAATTTGCCAAAAAAGTAGGGTAAATAATACAAAATTTAGCCAAACATCGAAAGTACCAGATTCAAATTATTTTCTCCATAGGAAGTTGTATTTAAATTTGGAAGATTTGAATTTCGCGAGGTTTTTACAGTCTAAAATGGTGTCCAAATATGAGAGCCTACTGTACAGTACTGCGGTGTCCCTCAGGACTCATTTAGTTTAAAACTCGGGTTGAAACGCGACGACCCTCTTCAAGGGAAGATGTTTAATAATACGTACGGGTGTATCACTCTTTGCTGGTCCATCACCACTCTTATTATGTCTTATCACATCACATCAAGCTGGCCTGCACAAGAGGAACTATCACTGGGACGTTTAGGCATGACTGAGTAGCACACTAAGTCGGAAATAATGAAAAAACACGAAGAGACAAATAGTAAATGTAAACAAGAGCAAAGATGGCAGGAATGAGTTTGGGCAGTGCACATTGCCCTCTGGTGACAATAATTCACCATGCTACCGCTCGCCAAATTTAAAACAACTCTGCTGAAAGTCTGAGCTCCATTGTATAAACGAAACTTGTGGGGTATTTCCCCTAAATTTAATCAGTGGTCAACTGGAAGCCGGTTTTTGGAGTACACCTATACCCTTGTATAGCCCAAAAATAATGAAAATATATTATAAAACTATAAAATAAGAAAACTGAAGAGCATATGTGTGTATGTTTGGGAAGTGAATGTATGCATGGACTTGTGGAGGCAATGGGTTGTAACTGTATCACCAACCCACGCTCCCTTTCCCAGTGTGACATCACAGCACACACACACACACACACACACATACATACATACATACATACATGCATATACGTCTCGGAGTCAGCTGGGTGACTGCTTGGCTGAATGGTGTCGTGTCTCCTAGATTATGGTTTTAGTGTGGAAGGAGCTATTTTTTCGTACATAAAATATGTGTTATTATATTTTATGATATACTGTATATGTACTGTATCAAATTTATTTTTTATCTTAGTAAGTTTTGCTCATATTTGACGTATGTAATTTGAAATTTGTTCAAATTAGGTTTGCTTTTTGCTCACTGAGTCGTTTAACTCTGAACCACATTGTTTATATAGAAGTTTGGTGTTAAATCAATCATTTAACTTCAAAACCATTTGTAGCAAACTTATTATTATTATTAGGGAGTACAGTAATGTACTCATTTATTTGAGTAGGATGATAAATTTTCCACAACTAAAGTACCAACTGTTTGTTCGTTGTGGTATGTGCAATACCTACGACACAATTATTTTTTAAATTAGTTTATCAATGTTTTTTATTATACAGTCAACCCTCGCTTTACGCGGTCCCACTTTACGCGTTTCCACGTTTACGCGGTACCCTGCCGAAACCGGAATGCTCACTTGCCGCGGTGCGTGTACCCCTTTACGCGGAGAGCGGCTGGCGAGCCGCGCCATTTTTGGATCCAAACCTCCCGCCCTCTCCCGCCATCCGCCATGTTGTGTAAGCGGCGCGAGTAGGTTGCGCAGTGTGTGTCTTTGTTGCGTTATCACTGACGTCATATGACGTATCGGACTGTAATTGGGCCATGCATCCTTACCTCCCTCCGCTGCTAGCTATGATTGGTTTAAAGTAATATGACGTGTCCACCCGCGGGAGGGAGGGAGGAAAGACGACGCTTGACCTAGCCGCGGCAGTTTCATCCCTCCAGGCCACACCGTGTATACGTGAATCCATTGTTCTGTAAAATGGCTTCCGCCGGACCACCGCCCCCAGAGAGAAACCTTTCCTTACCTGGACCCAGCCGCCCTAAGCCAAAGAAGACACGACGTTCCATAAGCTACGAAATTAAGTATAAGATCATACAAGAGTTGGAGAAAGGAACAAGACAGGTTGATCTCGCGCGCCAGCATGGTGTTAACGAGTCTACGATCAGGACAATTAAGAAGGATGCAGCCAAGATAAAGGAGCACATGAACATCACAAAGTCTACAGGTGCTTCTATGATCAAGCATTGCCACAACCAGGTGCTTCTCAAGACAGAAAAATTACTTGTGAGCTACTTGGTGCATCAGGCGCGACGGAACTTGGCGGTGGACGCGCGCTCAGTTAAGGAGTACGCACGTGAACTGTATGCTGCAGTGTCATGAAAGATGGGAATTACAGAGCCCAAACCCTTTAATGCTTCCTCTGGGTGGTTACAGAGGTTCAAGAAGAGAAACAAGATCACCAATATCAACATTGGTGGTGAAGAAGCTAGTGCTGACCGTGTTGCGGCTAGGGAATTTCCTCTGTTTTTACGTGAGATTATGGAGGAAGGACAGTACACCGACGACCAGGTGTTTAACATGGACGAATCTGGTCTTTTTTGGAAAAAACTACCTTCCAAGACCTTCGTTGTGAAGAATGCCAGCAAGTGTCGGGGCCGGAAGTTGCAGAAGGAGCGCATCACCGTCCTGTTTACCACCAATGCCTCCGGTACCTGTAAGCTCAAGTTATCGGTGATCCACACAGCACGCAAGCCGCACGCCTACAAGAGCATGGACATGACCAAGCTAAATGTCCACTGGCTGACCGCACGTAAGGTGTGGATGTTCTCTACACTGTCCCTCTCCTGGTTTGATGACTGTTTCGTTCCCGATGTGAAGAAATTCTGTGAGCAACAGAATGTGCCATTCAAGATTTTGTTGCTGCTGGACAACGCACCAGGACACTCACCCCTACTGTTAGATCGTCACCCCAACATAAAAGTGGTCTTCCTTTCTCCCAACACTACGTCTATATTACAGCCCATGGACCAAGAGTTAATCTGTAATGTAAAAACTGCATTCTCTACTAAAAAATTCAAGCTCCTGAACGACTACACCAACACCAAGGAAGAGTTGCGTAACCTGAGTGACACCACCACCGATAGCAAGAGCGAAGACAACGAGGATCAACAGTTGGCAGAGCAAGAAGTACTTTTAAAACAATTCTGGAGAATATTCAACATCAAGAAAGCTGTGGACTTCTTGGTGGAGGCATGGGATCAGCTGTCTGTAGCAACTGTTCGTCACGCATGGAGACATGTGTTGCAAGGCATTCCGGGCGTTAGGCAGAGTCAATCTGTGACTGGTGAGGTTCAGACTGTTGCAGTAGCAGTGGACCTTGCCAGAGAAGCTGCGCAGAGTGTTACAGCTGCAGGCTTCTCCGAGACCACCAACGACGACATCCTGGAGGTGATAAGGGATCCTGATATGACTGTCGACGACATGGTAGATGATGATGACGTCAGTGAAGAGGCAGGTGGTGCGTCATCCCAAGAAGAACACCGCTTATCCCATAGTAATGATAGGGGTGCCATCGAGTGTATCGAGAAAGCCAAGCTCCTCCTTTCCGACGACCCTGACGCAAACAGGTATGAAATCTTCACTACCCAGCTGTTGCAGACTATGGAGCCCTACATCAAGGTTTATCACGACAACATAAACACCAGCCGTCAGCAAAGCATAACAGAGTTCTTCGCCCGCAACCCACCACAGCCAGCCCAAGCCAGTGATAGTGACAGAGGTAGAGACAGTGATGATGACTTTGAGGGATTTGTCAGGGAGGCACTAGTAAGTGTGGATTACACCGATGAAGACTCACCTGAGGGCCAGTAGCCTGCCCTCTGCCTCGGAACCAGCCTCCATTCCCCTACGCCGACCCATCTCTTCTACTAACATAAGTGTTAACCCCAACCTTGTTTTTTTCTAACCTAACCTTCAGTTTATTCTTCTCTTATTGACTGTTCCCTTCTATATTATGTGTGGGTGAATACCATCATAAAGTTAAGAGGTTATTTTTAGTAAAACGTAGGTATTGTGTCGGGAAAAAGTGGAGTTTCGGGGTCGGCCCGGTCTCTATTTCAATTAATCCCATATGTTATGTTGTTCACTTTACACGTTTCTCACTTTACGCGGGCCGCCGTGGGTTGAATTAACCGCGTAAAGTGAGGGTTCACTGTACAACATTTAGGTATGATATTTATGTTAATATTAGCAGCTTTACCTGGTGAGAGATTTAACTCTCAACTCAGTATTGAGAGGAACATCATTTACAAGCCCCAACCTAACCTGGCCCATTGCTTTACTATGATTTTATTATAACTGTAAAGGCAGTCCATCTTCATTATTGTTTCTATTACTGTACTGTACTGTAATGTTTAGAAGGGAACCATATGTTCAGGTAGTATCCATGCCCCTCAGTCGTCAAAGAGGCAATGATTCTATGTGGCTGAATAATCAGGAAGGATATTTTCTAAAGTTATTAAATTTATGGTTGTAGGTGAAGATGACAGTGCACAAGGGTCACCTGAGTGATGAGGCACTGTGTTCCCCTGTTGTAGGTGAACCCTTGGCCACCTTGACACACCTGCGGCATTACATGTCACCGGGGGTCCAGCGCATTCCTGTTAGATTCGGAAAGGTTCGAGGTTGCCTATTCCTGCCTCCAGGTATGTTATATAATTTTTTAAGCTCTTACTGTATATGCTGTAGTATATAGTTCTAGGATTAATCAAGATTTGTACATAATTGCAGGAAATGGTCCTTTCCCTGGAGTGATAGACATGTTTGGGTCAGCAGGCGGCTTACTGGAATATCGATCAGCACAACTTGCTTCAAGAGGCTTTGCATCCCTTGCACTTGCTTTCTTTGCATATGATGACTTGCCCAAACATCTTGAGGAATTTAATATTGCCTACTTTGAGGAAGCTGTAGAATTCTTGTTAAAACAAGAGAAGGTAAGTAACATATCTCCCTCGGTTGCTCAGATTTATGTTAAGGTTGCTCCATAAATAGCACACACCATTTCAATATTTTTAGTTGGGCATGGAACAGTATTAGTAAAGTAATTAGTTGTGTGTTGATAATTAGACAAACTTTTCAGAGGTGGATGTACTGTTAAATCAGAATAATAGTGCAAGAAAATGGATGTTAACTGATATGAATGTTAAGGAATCACTCTGTGTTCTATAAATCAGTTGGGGAAATATGTGTAGTGCATTTACAGTATATAGTACTTATTTTACCCCCCTTTTCCCCCATTTTTATTTTTCCCTATGCAGTATGTGAAGTTTCTGTGAACCTTGATCCACCCTTCACAAAAGTGGGAGAAGTACTGTATAGAGATAATGAGTAAACATAATTTTTTGTAAATAAGGATGTGAAATCTAAAATTCACAAAAACGTCAATGCTGAGCTGAAAAAAATCAAATCATCTGGTATTAACCAAATAAAATATTGAAAGTGGCATCCCTGTAGTGAAATTGCCTTTACCCATGGAAAATAAGATCCAGTTGTTTTGTTTAAGAAAGCATGTTCAGACTGACCTGACCTGATACCATGTCAGGTCACCTATTGTCGGGGTAGTGGATTAGTGGGGCTCATGACCTCAAGATGTCTTGAATAAAGGCGAAAGCTAAGGTGCTCTAGTGTTTTCCCACTTACTGAATGTACAGTATAGTATATGTAACCGTAATAACTTTTTACATTCTTAACACTATATTCTTGGCTGATTTTGTCCTGGTACAGTAATGGACAGTACTGCACAACACAATTTTTTTTTGCAAAAACAGCAACTAGCTAAGGGACAACCTTCTACATTGGCAGCAGAATATGAACTAAGCGATCCAAGGAGCTAGGCCACCCAAGCATCTGGCACGTGGGGATGCGTGAGACCATGAGGTAATTTCTAACTTTAAGAAGCTGTACACAAAGGCACTGTTTAGAAAATGTTTTGCGTCCACTTCTTCCAGTAATGTTAGTTTGAAGGAATTTTGGAAGAGTCACTTCAATATAGCAGAAGCTGTGTTTTTAATTGCGTCAGCCTGGAAAGAGGTTACTGTGAGGTGTCTTTGTGCTGCTTGGAGGCCATTGTGGCCTGAATGTGTCCTTCAAAGAGACTTTGACGGCTTCGAAGAGTTAGAGGAAGAGGCTCTTTGTACATGAAATTGTGTCTCTGGGCAATTGCATGGGCCTGGAAGTGGATGATGTTGAGGAGTTGGTGGAAGAGCACAGTAAGGAGCTGTCCACTGAGGAGCTGCTTGAGCTTCACAAAGAAGAAATGAGACACTGAAGCGGAGCTTAACTTCTGAGGAGTCAGGGGAGGATGAGGACAAGGAGGAAAGCCGCTTCATTCCAGCCAAAGATCTCAAGGATCCGTTCTTTTGCTGGAGCAAACTGTCTAAGCTTGCTGAGGATTATCATCCTGATGTTGGTTCTGTGCAAAAGGCCATCAGTGTGTTTAATGACAATGTTATGAACTACTTTTGGAAGGTCCAGAAATCAAGGTTGAAGCAGCCAACCCTGGATACCTTCTTTACAAAGGTAACAAAAGAACCTACAGACAAAGTGCCTGTGAGACAGTCACCAAAGAGGGCTAGGAAGGATGACTCCTCTCCTTCCACCTCTTCTCAATAATTCTCTCCTCCCCCCTCCTCCCCCCTCCCCCTCTGCCTCCTGTCCTGCATGCTGAACAACACTAAGGTAAAATAAAGTACCGTATTTTTTACATTTTCCACAGAATTTTTTCAGTGTTAAGTGGTTGTATTTGGGGGCCTGGAACGGATTAATCCTATAACGAATGAGCTTCTGGAACCAATTACGTTCGTTATAGCATACCCCACTGTACATAGAAAATCGAAAATGGGTGTCTCTTTTTTTCTTCTCAGCACCACAAAACTCTCACTTTTAAGCTTGCCAGCCATTTTAAAGTGAATTACAAACAAAAATTTTGTCAGTACACAGCGCAATCACTAATGTCGGGACTCGAAAATACGTAATTTGACAAAATTTTGGTACGACTGAGGTGGTCGTAAGTTGGGGAGTAGCTGTATTTGTGAGAATATTTTCCCATTATTATATATTTGTATGTGTTTTGTGTGTGTGTGTGTGTGTCTACACATACACACAGGTAAAATAAATAATTGTCTTAAGGGCAAACACATAAAGGGAATATACATTTCTTTGTACACAAGTAAAAATGTCCCCCCCTTCCCCTCCGGGTCAGCAAATGTTATTTGCGGATTTGGCGATTCACGGCCATTTTGAGAACCTAACCTAATTTGGGGGGTCCCCTGTATGTGTATATATATATATATATATATATATATACCAGTATATATATATATAGCTAACTCTAAGTCTGTTTGCAGGTGTTTGGTGATGGTGTGGGCGTAATTGGGACAAGTAAGGGTGGCGACTTGGCTCTGTCAATGGCTGCATTTATTCCTTCAGTTCATGCTTGTATTGTTATTAATTGTTGCAATACACCTAGTGTAAAAGGACTCAGAGTTAGGGATTGTTTTTATACTCCTTTAAATCATGTTTTTAGAAATGTTCGTGTATCAGATGAAGGAGTTGTTTTTGGTAAAGAAATTGCACAAGATCCACGGCTTCATCCAGAGTCAATTATCCCAATTGAAAAAAGCCAGTCAGCTTTTCTCTTTTTGGTTGGCAGTGATGACCAAAATGTTAAATCTGAATTCTTTGCACAGTTATCTTATCAAAGGTTGCGAGATCATTCATATCCCAAGCACTATGAGGTCTCATCATATCCAGGAGCTGGTCATCTGATTGAACCCCCATACTCACCACACACTCCCATTTCATTCCATAATTCTTATGCACTGCCATTGATTTGGGGTGGAACTTCAAAGCACCACACTCTTGCACAGGTGCAGGCTTGGTCCAAAGTGTTAGACTTCCTTCGGGTTCATCTTGCTAAGGGGGAATCTATATCTAAACATAAATGTGCTCTAAAGAGTCATTTATGAGGTGAATAATTCAAATGCAAAAAATTTCATGAGAAGATATGGAAGAGGTTTCAAAAGAATGTATTTGATTACAGTAATATATTTCAACACTGGTGATGGTGGGAAGGTTGAGATGTATCACAGAGTTTTGAAAGGCAGACAAAATTCCAGTTTGCAGTTCAATTTGTCAGAAGGGTTGCAGTCAGCTCTAATCAGTGAATAGGTGTGTCAGGTGCAGATCCAGGAATATCAAAGGGGGGTCCAAGAAGTTGTGGGTGGAAGAACATGGTGAGCACAGTGAGCTCACCCAGCTGGGGGGTTTCAGGGGGAAGGGGGCACTGTAAGCCCTCAGAATTTTGTTTGAAGTCTGACCAATATCATGGGCATTTTGAGGCCATTTTGAAGCCATGTGCACTTGATATTAGTAAATATTCTGGGGTCAACAGTAATTATTTTTTATGAAACAAAAATGACAATACAATTCTGCATTAAAGAAAAAGTATGTATTGGATTTTTCTGATGAAAAGGGGGGGGGTCCAAACCCCTAGGACCCTCCTGAATCCACCCCTGTGTGCACAGTGGAAACCAGCAGGAGTGCAAGTTTCTACATTGTGATCAGCTAAATTGTGTCTATATCTTTGGCAGAATGGTAGAATGACTGCAACTTGTATACTCTATTGTTCACCAGGTACACTGGGTTAAAATCAATTCAGTGCCTAAAGGGGGTATTACACTGAGCAAAATTTCCACCTTTCTTGATCAAAAACTGACTTTCCCAATCAAACACTCAACTGTGGCACCATTCACATATCACCATTGCTTGGAACAAAACTATAACAAAGATGGCTGGTCGTCCAAAAGTGTTATTGTTTTACTGTATATCTCGGCTTATAAGACGGAATTTGAACATTAAAAAAATCTGCCCAAAGTTAGGGGGTCGTCTTAATCACCAGGTATAAAATTCTTACCTCTTAAATATTGTGGTTTAGTGTGTCAAGAGTGGTGATGGAAACATCGTAAGCCACTCACAAGGTCCTACCACTAATTATTTTATACTGAAACTTACATTTGGCAAGCTGGATTCAAATTAAGATTACCGGTATATTAAAATAATAAAAATGTATTATAAACCTGTCTAACATACTGTAAAAGAACAATATACCCTGTAATAAACACAGCTATCATCACACACCCCTCCCCACGCCCCCCCAGTTTGCCAGTGAGGAGACAAGAAAGGGAAAGTGACCGCGAGATTGGGCTATTTTTAGCCGTTGTGGTGGTCAGTAATGCATATCGGTATATTTACTGATGATAACACTTATCTCCTATAAATAATTAATTTAAAATTTATTTTTTTACAAGGAATATTCAGTAAATGACTGCGTTAATTCTTGAAACTACCGACAGTTAAATACAGATGCTTAAGTGACGTCACTAGTGTTTACACTACACCAGCTGGTAACATTTGATGCCATTACTTGAAGTGAATTGGCCTTATTTTAAGTAACTAACCATAAATAAATACAAAAAGTATAAAAAAAAGATCAAAAGTGAGAAATAATATACTGTATGTATGTTGTGTTGTCAAAGTAAGAGGAACAATTGAAACTGCAATTGTGTGTAAATGAGGCAGAAAGTCAGGTCAGCGCTGAACCTGGGACTTGGTCACAATTTTCGTGATGCCATATGGCAGCAGGGTCTACCATTAGACAACACATTATGCTTCCAATATCTTCCCAGGCGGTAGTATCTACCTGTTTGGTAGCTGCCTACTACCTACACAATTTTTAGTAATATTACTTTGATACATGATAAATTAGACAAACAATAAACATCAAATTTAATTTCCAAGACGCTTCCCATTGGCAGCTGTAAGAAGAGGGGGAGATGGGCTATTTTTATCCCGTCTTTGTGTCTGAAGTGGCCAGTAATACCATATATTTACTGATCATAATACTTATCTCCTATAAATAATTAATTTAAAATTTATTTTTTACATATAATATTCAGTAAATGACTTATAAATAAATAAACAAATAATTCGGTAAATCTATTTCAAGTAAATGGAAAATAAGCAAACAAATGTTATTTACCAAGACCCTTCCCTCTGGCTCAGGGTGAGATGGAGGGGAGATAAAGAAGGCTATATATAGCCCGTCTTTGTGTCTGAAGTGACCAGTACGCTAATGCACCATAAATAATTCATTTAACATTTATTTTTTGTACATATATTTTGTTGTGTGTGTGTGTATATATATATATATATATATATATATATATATATATATATATATATATATATATATATATATATATATATATATATATATATATATATATATATATATATATATATATATATATATATATATATATATATATATATATATATATATATATATATATATATATATATATATATATATATATATATATATATAATGTATGTATGTATGTATATATATATATATATATATATATATATATATATATATATATATAATGTATGTGTATGTATATATATATATATATATATATATATATATATATATATATATATATATATATATATATATATATATATATATATATATATATATATATATATATATATATATATATATATATATATATATATATATATATATATATATATATATATATATATATATATATATATATATATATATATATGTATGTATGTATGTATGTATGTATGTATGTATGTATGTATGTATGTATGTATGTATGTATGTATGTATGTATGTATGTATGTATGTATGTATGTATGTATGTAATAATAATAATAATAATAATAATTAACGGTTTATTGAAAGAGCTTGGCAGCCAGAAGGCTGAAAATATACAGTTACATATTTGGGGAATGGGTTACGAATTACAAATAATATACAAGTGACATAAGTGACACAAATAAGACATATAGTAACTTAGATGGGGATCAGCTCAAACTACAGTTCATTTCAACATAGTGACAGTGTAGGGAGCAGTGTTTACTGGGAGTGAATACACTGATTTATTACATGTTATTGATAATTTTACAATGGTTGGGACTGGGCTGTTCTTATAGCGATCAGCGTCTGCACGTATGGGGTGTGAACCCAGAAGTATATATATATATATATATATATATATATATATATATATATATATATATATATATATATATATATATATATATATATATATATATATATATATATATATATATATATATATATATATATATATATATATATATATATATATATATATATATATATATATATATATATATATATATACAGTGACCCCTCGTTTAACGAACACCTCGGTTAACGTAATTTGATTAACGAACTGCCTTCCATCTTCAATTCGGTTAACGAAAAAAAATTCGCTTAACGAACTTCTTACGAACCGACCTCAACATGTTTTCGCTTGCACTGACCGGGCAACCAGCTTTAGTATCAGTCCGCCAATACATTAATCGGTTCTAGGGCTTAAATTCCTTACTATTTTTGTAAATATCAAGAAGTTTATACTATTCAATAATTTTAAAAGTTTAATATTCAATTTTTTAGTCATTTTAACAATTATTGAACAAAATTGAAGGTAAAGTGACTAGTTTAATGCGCGGCATCCAGCCTCTTAACACAGCAAACAGGCGTCAGTCTCTCTCTGTTTTCACTGGAGGTAACATCTTGCTTGAGACTCTTCAACTAAACGCTTTTTTTCTGTGTTTCCAAGCAAATTATTGGTCATTTTGAAATATATTTTATATATTGACAATATATAATGCAGTGCAGCGTTGATTTAAAGAAAATAATCTTGAATTAAACCAGAGAGCTAAAATTTTATGGGTGAAATGGCACCATGGGGTGACTTCTCTTCCACCCCAATGCCTTCTCTTCTTCCTTCTCCTCCACCCCCATTCTAAATCCATCATCATCATCATCCAGGAGCCTTCTACATACACACCTCAAAGTAAGTGAACTTTTCTACCAATGGTTTCGGTTAACGAACGACCTTCTGGAACGGATTGAGTTCGTTAACCGAGGGGCCACTGTATATATATATATATATATATATATATATATATATATATATATATATATATATATATATATATATATATATATATATATATATATATATATATATATATATATATATATATACATACATATACACAGTAATACCCCGCTTAACACGGTTTCGCTTAGCGCGATTTCACGTATACGCGGCGCCTCGCCAGAGCTGAACTTTCACTTAACGCGGGTTTTTTCCACGTATACGCGCAGAGTGTCCGGCTCGAGAGCTATTATTAGATTCGCCCCACCTGCCACCCTGCCTGACTGCCTGCCTGCCTGTTTTAGCTCATAAAATTCATACAAATTACCCGGCCAGAATATAATTTACATTGCTGGAATTCTTACAATATGATGATCATTTTCAATATAAACATCATAGATTTTACATTAGACATACAAATTTTAGATATAATGTTTACTCTGAGTAAATATGTTATCTTTTGTGCAAAATATATGACATTTATATTCAAAATATTCCTGGTCTTACAAGGATTCCAGCAATGTCAATTGCATTATCCTAACTTTAGTTTGAGGTATTATTTATTAAAATTTAGTGGTTTTCCCCCCAAAATTTCTCAGAGAAGGAAGAGCCAGCAGTGCAGTGTGAGAAGAGGGGGAGGGAGTTGAGTCCATTATTTGAATGGACATTAACTTGGCGACTGTATTTCTCTATTTCTCTTAAGTATTAATTGTGTGCATGTACCAGAATAAAATTAAGATGTTATTTTTACTAGAACATAGGTATTGTGTCGAAAAAAGTGGAGTTTGGGGGTCGGGCCAGTTTCTATTGGAATTAATCCCATATGTTCTGTTGTTCACTTAGCGCGGTTTTCACTTAACACGGTACCCTGTGGGTTTTATTGACCGCGTTAAGCGGGCAACTACTGTATATATATATATATATATATATATATATATATATATATATATATATATATATATATATATATATATATATATATATATATATATATATATATATATATATATATATATATATATATATATATATATATATATATATATATTTTATATATATATTTTATATATATATATATATATATATATATATATATATATATATATATATATATATATATATATATATATATATATATATATATATTTATATATATATATATATATATATATATATATATATATATATATATATATATATATATATATATATATATATATATTTATATATTTATATATATATGTTTGTGTAATAAATGTATGTAGTAAGTACATAATCTTTTTCACTCAAATCCTAATGAAACACCACAATTAGAATACGGTGGTAGCTGTTGTACAAACAGTCGGAACACAGTCCCACCACGGAGACGAGGGAACACTCCCACCACCTCTCGTGCGAAGCAAGCGTATAAATTAAAGAAAATACTTGCAGTGTGTTTAATATGTTACAGTATATTATAAATAAATAAATAAACAAATAAATTGGTAAATCCATTTCAAGTAAATGGAAAAATTTCACTTGACACCCACATTAGTTCCAGTTACCGGTAAATAGCAGACGCTTAAGTGACGTCACTAGTGTTTACACTACACCAGCGGGTAACATTTGACGACATTACTTGAAGTGAATTGGCCTTATTTTAAAAAACCAAGGATGGTTGGTAAAGGACTACTGGATCAGTGTTTAAGTGTCACATTTGGGGTACCGGTCTTATACAGCGAATAGAGCCCAAAAGCTACTTTTTAAATGGAAATTTGGGGGCCGTCTTATGCACCCCGCCGCCTTATAGGCCGAGATATACGGTAAGCTTTTCTTGAGACACAATGGATGTCTGGAATCCCACAGCACTCTGCACACTCTCACTTTATCAACAAAGGAAGTTTCAGCTCCCTTGTTCAAATACTTAATTGATGATGCTTGAGTATCCATGCTGGCTGCCCTCATTGGATGTAAACAAAAGCGAAATGAACTGTTATCTGTAATTTTCATTTATATGTATAAAAAATATTTTAATGATAATGCATTTGCATTGAAATCACTTAAAATTGTTTCCTAATATAGGTACCTGTATACCCCATAAACTGACTTCCCATTAACCGATTACATATTGGGGTAATAACCCCGCAAGTTTTATTGACCACCCCAGAGATCCGGCGATTGGGGGAGGAGCGGCAGAGCTCCTTTGAGTTTGGCGGGTGGTGACTTGGTGGGAATTCTTGCCATGAGTACGCAAATTTGTATTTCATGAATCATCAAGACTACAGTGTAGCAGTGGTTCCCAACCTTTTTTGGCTGCGACCCTAAATCTCCCAACAATACGGTGTCGTGACTTTATGATAAGTACTGTACTATATTTTTAAAATTGTCTGAGGGCCCCTCGCGACCCTACTGAGGACACCCTGCGACCCTGATTTGGGATGCAACCTGAGGTTGGGAACCACTGGTGTATACAGTATGTTGTTCATATCTCTTCTCTTCAATTTTTTGTGTTAGGTGTGTTATGCAATCATGTCTAAACGCCCCAGCGATATTTCCTCGTCTGTTTAACCCATAGACAATGGCTAGCGTTTTAAGTACTGTATACTGTATGTTGTCTTTAATGAGGATGTTGTGGTCTAATCAGATTTGATATAGGCCTAATTAGAGCTAATAGATATGAGATGACACTTGTTGTGTGGGTCTGGCCGTTGCCACAATAGCATGTTCATTTTTATTTTTATTATTATATAATATTCTCATTATCAGTATTATGGTGTATGTTTCATAATAAATAATATAACCTACAGTATTAAATAGAACAAAATACAATACAATATATGATTTGACTTCAAAATAAAAGACAAGCTGAATAACAAGGGAAAAGGTTCCCTGACCACTCACCCCTTCCTTATGTAAAGGAGGGGGGGGGGGGACTGGCTGTGCCATATTTGCCTTTCTTTTTCTTTTTTATATTATATTCTCCAATGATCAGCTTCTTGTGGTGTATGTTTCTGCATAAATAATATGATATATTCAATAATAGAAACAAAACATGATACTTAATTTGTAATATGACTTCAAAATAAAAGGACCAACTGTATCAGAAGGTAATCTCTTCCTACCCTCAAGGCCAGCTTTTGATCTGAATATTATTGATTCATTATTATTATTACTATAGTATTGTACTATGATCAGCCTCTTATGGTGTACGATGCATCATAAATAATATAAAGTCTTCAATAACGGATAAAATGTGATATATAATTTGTACAGTATTTTGACTTGAGAATAAAAAGATTGATTGTATCAAAAGTGACATCTTACTTTATCATTCTCTCCTTCCTCCCCTTCCACAACATAGTAACTTAGCAAAAAGATAATTTTGAGAGAAGCCATTTATAATGTCCACAGATGGCTGTATTTGTCCAGAAACCATATAGAACAGGTTTATAGGTATGGGATATCAACATAGTGAGGGCATGTATGTGTTGGCAGGCCTGCTGAATCTAAAAATTTTCCATTAGCTCACAGAAATTTCCACTAGCCCGTAATTGTTTTCGCAATGTGTGGGGATACAGTACAGTTAGTTCTTGACTTACGACGAGGTTAGGGACCAACGACCAGGTCGTAAGTCGAAAATGCGAAAATAATACATAGAAAATCTAAAATGGGTGTCTCTCTTTCTTCTCAGCACCACAAGAACTCTCACGTTTACGCTTGCCAGCCATTTTAAAGGGAATTACAAACGAAAATTTTGTCAGTACACAGTGCAATCACTAACGTCGGGACTCGAAAATACGTACAGTGGGGTATGCTATAACGAACGGATCCTACTACGAATATTCCTATAACGAACGGTTTTACCTATAAAATTGAGAATGCTACAACGAACGCGGATGAATACGGGACCATTTCGCCTGGCGCATGAATATTGTTGTACCGCGACCCACAACAAGAGCGTCAGGCGCCATCTTTGTCTCATTGTGTAGCCAGTGCACCACTGTTATTGTTGAAATTTCGTCTTTTGATGTGGAAATAGTTATTTGTATAAATATTTTGTTATACAAGTGTACAATTGTGACAATGAATCGTCCAAAGCGAGTGAGAAAGCTCATAACTCTTGAAACTAAGAAAGAAATCATAAAGAAACGTGAGGATGGAACAAGCATTGCGAAACTTAGTGATGAGTATGGGATGGCTAAATCGACTATATGTACGATTTTGAAGAATAAAGAGGAGTTGAAAACTGTGCAAGTGGCTAAGGGAATCTCTAGACTTAGCAAAGCAAGGTGTAATGTGATTGAGGAGATGGAAAATTTACTCTTAGTGTGGATAAAGGAGAAAGAAATGGCAGGTGATAGCATTAGTGAAGCTATAATTTGTGAGAAGGCCAGACAATTGTTTGAGGACCTTAAAGCCAAGACTCCAAGTGCAAGTGATAGTGATGTGCCAGTGTTTAGGTGTACCAAGGGGTGGTTTACTGGTTTCAGAAGGAGATATAAATTACATAGTGTTGTGAGACATGGGAATGCTGCTAGTGCAGATAAGGAAACAGCTAAGGAACACCATGACATTTTTTTGAATGTGATTAAAGAGGGAGGCTTTGTTTCTCAGCAGGTATTCAACTGCGATGAAACTGGACTTTTTTTGGGAAAAAATGCCTCCGTACATACATTACCAAGGAGGAAACTTCTGTCCCTGGCCATAAGCCAATGAAAGACAGGTTTACCCTCCTTCTTTGTGCTAATGCTTCTGGTGACTGCAAAATAAAGCCACTCCTGGTGTACCA
Organism: Homarus americanus; assembly: GCF_018991925.1. Lineage (NCBI taxonomy): Eukaryota > Metazoa > Arthropoda > Malacostraca > Decapoda > Nephropidae > Homarus > Homarus americanus. Next base: position 55,537 of record NW_024723893.1, on the reverse strand, counting down.
TGCAGAAAACCCCAGAGCTTTCAAAAACATTAGGAAGACCCGCCTTGGTGTTATGTGGAGGTCAAACCCAAAGGCTTGGGTGACCAGGAGTTTATTCTCTGAGTGGGTGATTGAGGTGTTTGGACCCAGTGTTCGGGAATACCTCAGGGAGAATAATCTTCCCCTGAAAGCTTTGTTGGTGATGGACAATGCACCAGCCCACCCTCCTAATTTGATGGTTGAATTGCCAGAGGAGTTCAACTTCATCACTGTGCACTTCTTGCCACCCAACACAACACCTCTCATCCAGCCCATGGATCAACAGGTAATTTCTAACTTTAAGAAGCTGTACACAAAGGCACTGTTTAGAAAATGTTTTGCGTCCACTTCTTCCAGTGATGTTAGCTTGAAGGAATTTTGGAAGAGTCACTTCAATATAGCAGACGCTGTTTTTTTAATTACCTCAGCCTGGAAAGAGGTTACTGTGAGGTGTCTTTGTGCTGCTTGGAGGCCATTGTGGCCTGAATGTGTCCTTCAAAGAGACTTTGAAGGCTTCGAAGAGTTAGAAGAAGAGGCTGTTGTTCATGAAATTGTGTCTCTGGGCAATTCCATGGGCCTGGAAGTGGATGATGATGATGTTGAGGAGTTGGTGGAAGAGCACAGTAAGGAACTGTCCACTGAGGAGCTGCTTGAGCTTCACAAAGAACAAAACGAGACACTGAAGCAGAGCTTAACTTCTGAGGAGTCAGGGGAGGAGGAGGACAAGGAGGAAAGCTGCATCATTCTAGCCAAAGATCTCAAGGATGCGTTCTTTTGCTGAAGCAAACTGTCCAAACTTGCTGAGGAATATCATCCTGATGTTGGTTCTGTGCAAAAGGCCATCAGTATGTTTAATGACAATGTTATGAACTACTTTTGGAAGGTCCAGAAATCAAGGTTAAAGCAGCCAACCCTGGATTCCTTCTTTACAAAGGTAACAAAAGAACCTACAGACAAAGTGCCTGTGAGACAGTCACCAAGGAGGGTTAGGAAGGATGACTCCTCTCCTTCCACCTCTTCTCCATAATTCTCTCCTCCGCCCTCCCCGTCTGCCTCCTGTCCTGCATGCTGAACAACACTAAGGTAAGATAACGTACCGTATTTTTTACATTTTCCACAGAATTTTTTCTGCGTTAAGTGGTTGTATTTGGGGTCCTGGAACGGATTAATCCTATAACGAAAGAGGTTCTAGAACCAATTAGATTCGTTATAGCATACCCCACTGTAATTGAAAAATATTTTTTACGATTGCGGTGGTCGTATGTCCGGGTGGTCGTAAGTCGAGTAGGTCGTAAGTCAAGGAGTACCTGTATCTTTTAAAATTCTTACTGGCAGAAACAGTGGCCAAAGCATCAGCCAGCCCTTCAGCCAGAGGGAGGATTGATGACTCGGCGTGGACTCAACGCTTCAACATAGGTAAATAACGGTCTCACTTTAAGCTTACATTCCTTAACCCTCTCAGCCTGAGGCACACATGTGCATGAAAACTTACGCTCTGCTTCGGATTTTTTATGTTTTTTTATTTTTATTTTTTTTATTTATTTATTTATTTATTTATTTATTTTTTTTTTTTTTAGGGCTCATTTCACTGCCATGGAATTGTTTTATTAATTTTAATTGGATCTCTTCTAACGTAAAATTGTATGAACCCATAAAATATTTACAATTCTTTAAATTTAATCCACTTTTTTAGAGTATAAATTGAAAAATTGGGAAAATATTTAGTAACATTTCGATTTCCAGTCACCTTTTTCCTTGTGGTATAAGGAAAAATTAATATAACGCAAAAACTCGTGGAATAATTAAAGGGCCGAGCAGCGCACCCTCCTCTCACTCTAATGGCCAGAGTGACACTGGCTTCATGCTGTGCTGCCATGCACACAATGACCAAGACCGTCTTGGGGAAGGTAATAAGGCCCACCCAAAGAAAACGACGTCTATCAAATGTGATCCAGAGTTCAGTATAGCCCAATGGACGCCACAATGATGTTGCTCGAGGCTGAGAGGGTTAATTAATGCTTATTTTGCTTGCTGTATATGTCTGCTTCTTTTTCTTGCTTGACATTCTAAATGACAAAAATATATCAAGGGTGGATGGGAGTTTTTGGGGTGGTGGCTGGTTCCTGACCTCCTGAATTTGTTATATTCTTATAGGACTAATTGCTTACAAAACCTTTGATTATCTATCCATTGACTTTTCACAGTCCACATATGCGTCATTTATTGGGGCGTACCTGTACATTAATTTGCTTTAATAAAATCGATGCTTCTTTGTTATAAATATTAAAAAAAACTCATTTGAACTTGAAGTGCAATCAAAACTTGCTTGAGAACTCCCGTATTTTATATTTTCCTCAGAGCTCAATTTTCAGGTGAAAAATCTGACTGAGAATGCCGGTCTGAGGAATGCAGAACTTGAGTTGTAAAATGTTGAGAGTAACATTATGTGTTCCAAGCATTGTTGCCATAATTATTTTATAGAGTATTTCTAATACTTTATCTGTTTCACAATTTTTGTGACTTCTTTTATGGGTTTTGTTTGAATTTTTAAAGAACATTAATGTACAGTATCAATGTTTCCAAGTTTAGTTGGAGGTTTAAAATAGTATTATATATAACACTAGCCAACGCCAATACCTGTACAGTACCTGGTTTACGTGTTAACAGGTAGTTCAGATTTTTTTGTTTTGTATTTTATTTATTTCATAGCTGCTACTACTACTTTTTTTTTTTTAAATGGCCTCCAGCCTCCCCCAATAGCCATACCTTCACCACCATTTTATTACCTTAATATTAAATATCCTAATACATAAGTAGCTGTCCTAGCTACGTTCAGTTGGTTGAGCCGCAGATCTATGCGGCATTCAGTGACTGTTGCCTCATAGTCAATGTCTGCAACTGTTGTCGGCTTTGGGGCCGATGCTCTCGTTCCCTTGAGGCAGAGCAAAGCCGACCTAAGGAGAGAGAAGGACAGTCGACATCTCATTCAGGCTGTAACATAACTTCTGGGCTACTGCTTCTGTTCGGATAGCACCTCCACGAGTCTGGCATAGAAGCATCTTGCACTTGGTCCCATCCCACCAGAGGTTGTGAATACTAGAGGAGTGAAGCTGCCTTGATCAACATTCTGAATTCTCTCCCCGTATGCCCTTGTCGTTCTCGTTCCTCCTGTGTGCAGCATCGAGAGCTAAGTTACGGTGACATGCGGCCATGGGATAAAAAATTCCTGATGTCGAAGAAGGCTCGCTGTCCCCGCGTCCAGAATCCTCGAGCACTGACGTCAACACAGGCTTCGTTGGAAGTTCTATGTTGGAAAATCTTACCGTCCAATGGAAGGAGGGTCGGTTCTACCCTGACATCACGGCAGATTTCCTTCTACTACTACTACTACAGGTTGTACCTCTCTAGTCCGGCATTGTGTGGTCCGGAAACTCCCGTGGTCCCGAACGATTTTAGTTTGCCCATGGAGAAAATTAATTTGAGTCTGGTACTTTTGATGTTTGGCTAAATTTTGCCTTATTTACCCTAATTTTTTGGCGAATTACTACCTGTAATAAAGCAACATCCTAATAAACCAACAAAAATAACACAGATAAAGTTAAATACAAACTAAAAAAACACAGAAAAAGTTCTTATGTTCTACAGCTTCAGCTAGAGTTGAACCTGATGAACTGGCAACTTCGTCATCCGAGTAAAAACACACACAACAACATTGGCTGTCCTTATGTTTTCAATTTTACCACCACTGGTGGGTAGAATTTATGTTTTAAATTCAGAAACATGAATTAAAATATACTGTATATGAACAGTAAATAAGTGTTGCTTTCATATTCTTATGTAGAGTAATGACGATATGTTTTCACATGTGGGCACTTACATATGCAATCTCACTGTTTTTCTTTACCATTATTGGTTAGCTACTTATATTGTTCTATTTATTAACATTAAATAACATTACTTCAAACAACCATATTAATTTTTTACATTAATTTTACTACAGCTACAACCAGGGTCCTGTTTTCTTCAGTTTTATATGTAGAACCAATCAGTCACTGGTTTTGTAAACATTAACAAAAACAATGCCGTCTCGTCTCCTCGTGTTTTAATATTCCACGTATTGTTAATGAATTGTATTGCTCATTTTGCACACGTAAACAATAATTCAATCAAAAAGACATTCAGTAATAAACAATAATGAGTCTTTTGTACATAAGAGAAATGACGCTGTTTACACGATCATGCACGTCGTCTGAATGTTGGCGGGCCGTTCAAACCCGTCGAAATTTGAATTTCTGCCGTCGAAATTTTAAATTGTGTAGTGTTTTTTTTTTTTTTTGTCCAAATAAAAAACGTTGTATTAAAAACTCATGAAATTTGAGAACCTACTGTACAACATTTAACCCTTCAATATGTTTTCAAAGAGACCAAGAAGCAGTGAAAGTGGTGCCAGTGCTTCCAAGAGTAAGCACAAGTCACTATCTATCCAGGAAAAGGGTGAATTTCCATGGTCCTGAAATTTCCATGGTCCGGTACCGGTCAGGTCCTGAGGTTGCCAGACTAGAGAGGTATAAGCTGTACTACTACTACAATACTACTGTCAATTTTTCTTACCTCCCCAGGCCTTGTGATGATAGCATCACTGCTGTAACAGAATGTTTTTAGAATAAATTGTCATGTTTTGAGAAAATATATAAGAGTTTAGTTTAGATAATATTCTCGCCCAAAAAGCCAGTGTAGAGGCATTCTGTACCAAGCCACGCTGGTTATATCAAGGGGTTGCCTGTGTGCCTACACCTTACCCAATCACCATGACTTGTAAGTGTGACATCAGAAGCACAGCTGAGCTGATTGGCTGAAAATTAGCATATTCTACCCAGCTACAAGTGTGTCCCATTTCCAGATGGAACAGTTTGTGTAGAGAGGTGTGGGGCATCTGTGGGTGGCAACAAGGCAGGTATTCGGGTGTAATATATTTTGTTTAGTAAATCCTTAAGTTCCCATTTGTTGCGAGATACATGCATTGAGGCAGAAGGGGGCAACTTTTAACATTTCCTTTAAGTTGTAACAAAGAGGAGTCACACTGTAGAGATCTGTGCATGAATGATTACAAAAACCTATGGGGGTTTCACTTCAAATTCACTCTCATTAATACAACATCTTAAATGTATTGTAACATGGAAACTATGCAGAATCTGACATTTTACCATAGAGACATTGTGGTTTAGAATTGTGCATGTAAACTTCTGCTTAAATAACTAAGTAACACCCCCCCCCCAACACTTGCCAGAAGTTATGTGGTATAAAAAATTCAAAATTCAGCCACTCGTCAGTTACAATCGAAAAGTGACGTTACCACAGCCTCACCCCAGTTAGAGGGACAGTTCACGGTGAGTCTTAGTCAGACTTGGTCACCATGGAGGCAGCAGTCATCCACACACTCCTCAACTGAAGGAGCTTGATAGCTACTTTGCATGCCCAGGGGATGGAATGGAGCTACTGAGGTCTTTCCTGACTAAACGTCTGTTTAGTTATGTTGGGCTTATTTAATATTTAATTAATTTTTTATACCCCAGGGGGCAACAAGCCTAGTCACAAGACTATGCGGTCAGACACTAATATATTGGTACTTGTGTCTTGCAGGGCACACTATGACTTGTGATATGGAGACAATACAGTACAGGCATCCCCGGGTTATGGAAACTCAGGTTACGGAAATTCGCTCCTACAGATTTTGTAAATTATGACCCATATATCTGGGATACGGACAAAATATTCGCCATTACGGAAATTTGGTATAAATATGATAAGTTAAATATATATATTTTTTTTTCAATACCTGTACTATGAGAAAAAATAGTCATAAATTATAAACTTTATTTGGTGTGGATTTCTTGGTGGTTGCTACAAGACTGTACAGTGGGGACGCCTTGTACCCACTCCACGCCAACCCGCTCTGTTTGAACTCGCATGCGGTCTTGTGCGCTTGATCTCGCGACACTTAAATATTTCTTTATTCAGGAATGTATTACTGTGTACCCTTATTCAAGATGAGTGGAAAGAGGCCATCAAGTTCAAGTGAAAGCAGTGGTGCTAAAAGATTTCATAAAGGAATTACACCCTGACATTAAGCTTGATGTTTTACGGAGGTTTGATGCTGGAGAAACCCTTAGCCAGATTGCAAAAACATTAGGCCTTGCTATGTCTACAGTGTGCACAATAAGTGATAATAAAGACAAAATTAGGTCAAGTGCTCAATCGGCTACTCCTTTAACTGCCCGTACGTTGTTTTTTCATAGAAGTGATGTGATGCTTAATATGGAAAGACTCTTGAGTGTGTGGATTGAAGACCAAACAAAACGGAACGTGCCGCGAAGCACAATGATCATTCAAGAGAAAGCAAAAAGTTTGTAAAGGATGGTTTGAAAGGTTTAATAATCGCCTTCATTTGCATAACATTAAGATGGTCGGTGAAGCTGCTAGTGCTGATACAGAAGCTGCACGTAAATATCCAGAAGAACTGAAGAAAATGATTGCTGAAGGCGGCTACACACCAGAACAAGTGTACAATGTGGATGAAACCGGAATTTTTTGGAAGCGCATGCCTGCTAGGACTTTCGTTTCCAAAGAAGAAAAGTCAGGCGTAGAAATAGTTCTGGTATGTCTGGGTGAAGCCCTCGTCTTTACCCACCGAGGGCGGTGTGCGAACGAGGTGCCTGTTGTGTATACCTGAAAGTTACAAGGAGTCCCATACCTGCAGGGGTGGAGTGTAACCTGTGTGTTGAGATGGTGCTACTATGTATGATAACCGACGGTGCTATATTCCATACAGGTGGAGCAGTCTGATGTGTTAAGGGATAGTGTAAGAAGGAATGACCGAGGTAAGGTGGTCACAGATTGTTATGCAATAAGTATGTGGATGACACGCCATTAATGTAAGACGTCTGGTGCCCATCTGGGTAACCAACATTTTTGTTGTTCTTCTGAGGAAGACCAATTCATTTGTATGTTTTTTTACCAGTATGCTTTATAAGGAATAAATTAATTAAGACATGTTATGGTTTCACCCTTCTTTCCCCTTATCGATCTGGTCAATGGAAAACCTAACCCAATGCCTAGTCCACTCTGCCCGCTACCTAACGAGTTACATGCTGTCCAGAGGGGCTCTGGTGGCAGCGACCCTTAGAAATTAAGACTAGAGTCAAGTATTCCCCCTTAGAATTAGTGACCCCCAGTCTGGCAGCATAACACTATGCATCATATTTGGGTCTCACAGACTTAATATAAAACAGTAGATGATGTTTTCAACATATTTGCAAAAAAATTGATGTAGAATGAAAATTTTTAATTATATTTGTCAGCAATGTATATTATGTGGAAAGACATACTGTAATCAGTACAACATAGAGCGATGACCCCTTGTAAAATATTATTTCTTGGCAGGTTCTGAAGCCAAGTGTAGGAACCATTGGAACAAGTAAAGGTGGAGATCTTGCACTGTCCCTTGCCACTTTCATCCCTGAGGTGAAGGCAGCAGTTTGGATAAATGGCTGCAATGCTAATGTGCAGTCCTACCTTCATCTGCAAGATAGAACAATCCCTCCACTCGATATTGATGTTTCACGTGTGAAGGTCCGTATACAGTACAGTACTAACCATTTGCCGACTAATGAAAGAATGTTCTACTATTACAAAAGGTAAGTCACCTTTCTGCTTTCTCACCACCAGCTCCATGGTCACCACCACTACCTCTATTATCACCACCTAAATCATAATTTCATCTTCCTCCCTCCCTTTCACCCACTGCGTCTCACCGACACTGCCTCTCTCTCTCAGCGTATTTCGGGCATTGATGCTTGTCTACATCGTTATGCAGTTGGACTAACTTGAAAAGATTGACACCTTTGTGTGTGGTGCTCCTCCAAGCGTTACGGTGTGGAGTAATCGTCTCCTATGTGAGGGGGGCCGATTTGACACTTTCAGATTTGTCTTTAGACTACCGGGCAACTGAAAAGGTATAAGGATAGACTATAAGTATAAGAAACGATATATATATACAGTGGGGTATGCTATAACGAACGGATCCTACTACGAATATTCCTATAACGAACAGTTTTACCTATAAAATTGAGAATGCTATAACGAACGCAACTCCTACAACGAACGCGGATGAATACGGGACTATTTCGCCTGGCGCATGAATATTGTTGTACCTCGACCCACAAGAAGAGCGTCAGGCGCCATCTTTGTCTCATTGTGTAGCCAGTGCACCACTGTTATTGTTGAAATTTCGTGTTTTGATGTGGAAATAGAGTTATTTGTATAAATATTTTGTTATACAAGTGTACATTTGTGACAATGAATCATCCAAAGCGAGTGAGAAAGCTCATAACTCTTGAAACTAAGAAAGAAATCATAAAGAAACGTGAGGATGGAACAAGCATTGCGAAACTTAGTGACGAGTATGGGATGGCTAAATCGACTTAGCAAAGCAAGGTGTAATGTGATTGAGGAGACGGAAAATTTACTCTTAGTGTGGATAAAGGAGAAAGAAATGGCAGGTGATAGCATTAGTGAAGCTATAATTTGTGAGAAGGCCAGACAATTGTTTGAGGACCTTAAAGCCAAGACTCCCAGTGCAAGTGATAGTGATGTGCCAGTGTTTAGGGGTACCAAGGAGTGGTTTACTGGTTTCAGAAGGAGAAATAAATTACATATTGTTGTGAGACATGGTGATGCTGCTAGCGCAGATAAGGAAGCAGCTAAGGAACACCATGACAATTTTTTTAATGTTATTAAAGAGGGAGGCTTTGTTTCTCAGCAGGTATTCAACTGTGATGAAACTGGACTTTTTTGGAAAGAAATGCCTCGCCGTACATACATTACCAAGGAGGAAACTTCTGTCCCTGGCCATAAGCCAATGAAAGACAGGCTTACCCTCCTTCTTTGTGCTAATGCTTCTGGTGACTGCAAAATAAAGCCACTCCTTGTGTACCATGCAGAAAACCCCAGAGCTTTCAAAAACATTAGGAAGACCTGCCTTGGTGTTATGTGGCGGTCAAACCCAAAGGCTTGGGTGACCAGGAATTTATTTTCTGAGTGGGTGATTGGGGTGTTTGGACCCAGTGTTCGGGAATACCTCGGGGAGAATAATCTTCCACTGAAAGCTTTGTTGGTGATGGACAATGCACCAGCCCACCCTCCTAATTTGATGGTTGAATTGCCAGAGGAGTTCAACTTCATCACTGTGCACTTCTTGCCACCCAACACAACACCTCTCATCCAGCCCATGGATCAACAGGTAATTTCTAACTTTAAGAAGCTGTACACAAAGGCACTGTTTAGAAAATGTTTTGTGTCCACTTCTTCCAGTGATGTTAGCTTGAAGGAATTTTGGAAGAGTCACTTCAATATAGCAGACGCTGTTTTTTTAATTACCTCAGCCTGGAAAGAGGTTACTGTGAGGTGTCTTTGTGCTGCTTGGAGGCCATTGTGGCCTGAATGTGTCCTTCAAAGAGACTTTGAAGGCTTCGAAGAGTTAGAAGAAGAGGCTGTTGTTCATGAAATTGTGGCTCTGGGCAATTCCATGGGCCTGGAAGTGGATGATGATGATGTTGAGGAGTTGGTGGAAGAGCACAGTAAGGAACTGTCCACTGAGGAGCTGCTTGAGCTTCACAAAGAACAAAACGAGACACTGAAGCGGAGCTTAACTTCTGAGGAGTCAGGGGAGGAGGACAAGGAGGAAAGCCGCATCATTCCAGCCAAAGATCTCAAGGATGCGTTCTTTTGCTGGAGCAAACTGTCCAAACTTGCTGAGGATTATCATCCTGATATTGGTTCTGTGCAAAAGGCCATCAGTGTGTTTAATGACAATGTCATGAACTACTTTTGGAAGGTCCAGAAATCAAGGTTGAAGCGGCCAACCCTGGATTCCTTCTTTACAAAGGTAACAAAAGAACCTACAGACAAAGTGACTGTGAGACAGTCACCAAAGAGGGCTAGGAAGGATGTCTCCTCTCCTTCCACCTCTTCTCCATAATTCTCTCCTCCCCCCTCCCCCTCTGCCTCCTGTCCTGCATGCTGAACAACACTAAGGTAAGATAAAGTACCGTATTTTTTACATTTTCCACAGAATTTTTTCAGTGTTAAGTGGTTGTATTTGGGGGCCTGGGACTGATTAATCCTATAACAAACGAATGCTATAACGAACAAGGTTCTAGAACCAATTAGATTCGCTATAACATACCCCACTGTAAATAAATAAAAATAAATATAAATATAAATATAAATAAATATATATATATATATATATATATATATATATATACTGTATATATATATATATATATATATATATATATATATATATATATATATATATATATATATATATATATATATATATATATATATATATATATATATATATATATATATATATATATATATATAGTGTTGTCAAAGTGAGAGAAATAATTGAGACCCTGCAATGTGTGTAAATGAGGCAGAAAGTCAGAATCAGCAACCTGGGACTTGGTTACAAATTTTGTGATGCCATATGGGGTCGATGCTGCTTCACTTTGGGAGGGAGCAAACATTTGACCCTGACCGTGCAGGAGCTGCCTGGCCTATGCATGGTTATGAATTGACATCTCAGAATCAGTTCCTCATTTCTAGTGAAGCTCATAACCAATCACCTTGGATACCCTACCTCTTTCCATAGGATCATTCATAGCCAGTCAGGAAACTTGATATTATTCAAGATGGTGAATTGGGCCTGGGAGCTTGGCATACATAGGTAAGTGAGTGTGTGTACTGTTGGTGGACATTTGCTATTAATTAGACTGACTTTACTTAAGAGACCGGCCTTTACACCTGATGTCCCATATTTAAGGTCGTTGGATATAACAGGTAAGGATAAGGTGACTAAGATCAGTCCCCATTCATGCTTGCACAACAATTGGAGCCACTCAGTTATGACCTTTACTAGACTATAATTTTATGTTTATTAACCCCCTGTCTTCTTATTTTCTTCTCCTCTTCTTTTATGAGGTTTGTTATGGCTACAGGTTGTACCTCTCTAGTCCAGCATTCTGTGGTCCGGAACGATTTTAGTTTGTCCAATAGGTAGATAGGCAGCTTTTTTTTTTTCTTTTTTCTTTTTTTAATAACTTATCTGAATTATTATTATTATTATTATTATTACAGGAGCATTAAATTTTCGCACCTCAGGCCCCAATGTGTGTCAGTGACCTATGCCCGGGTGGGCTAATCCCCGTAAAAAAACAACAACAAAGCCGCGGGAAATTAAGGTTTGTTTACATCCGGCAGTTCGGCTGCTCTCTCTCTCTCTCTCTCTCTCTCCCTCTCTGCTTGTCTATACAGAGTACAACATTTAACCCTTCAATATATATGAGCAGTAAATAAGTGTTGCTCTCACATTCTTATGTAGAGTAATGACGATATGTTTTCACATGTGCACACTTACATACATGCAGTCTCACTTTTTTTCTTTACCATTAATGGTTAGCTACTTACCATGTATTGTTCCATTTATTAACATTAAATAACTTTACTTCAAACAACCATATTAATATTTTTACATTAATTTTACTACAGCTACAATCAGGGTCTTATTTTCTTCAGTTTTATATGTAAAACCAATCAGCCACTGGTTTTGTAAGCATTAACGAAAACAATGCCGGCAGCCGTCTCGTCTCCTCGTGTGTTTTAATATTCCACGTATTTTTAATGAATTGTATTGTTCATTTTGCACACACAAACATTAATTCAATAAAAAAATTCAGAAACATTAATTAAAATATATATGAACGGTAAATAAGTGTTGCTTTCATATTCTTATGTAGAGTAATGACGATATGTTTTCACATGTGCGCACTTACATACGCGATCTCTCTTTTTTTCTTTACCATTATCGTTAGCTACTTCTATTGTTCCATTTATTAACATTAAATAACATTACTTAAAACAACCATATTAATTTTACTACAGCTGCAACCAGGGTCTTATTTTCTTCAGTTTTATATGTGGAACCAGTCAGTCACTGGTTTTGTAAACAATGAAAACAAAGCCATCTCGTCTCCTCGTGTGTTTAAATATTTTACGTATTATTAATGAATTGTATTGCTCATTTTGCACACAAACATTAATTCAATCAAAAAGACATTCAGTAATAAACAATAATGAATCCTTTGTACATAAGAGAAATGACGCTGTTTACACAATTGTGCACGTCTGAACGTTGGTGAACCGTTCAAACCCATCGAAATTCGAGTTTCCGCCGTCAAAATTTTTAATAGTTTTTTATGTTCCAATAAAAAACGTTGAATTAAAAACTCGCGAAATTTGAGACGCTACTGTACGACATTTAACCCTTCAATATGTCTTCAAAGAGACCATGAAGCAGAGAAAGTGGTGCTAGTGCTTCCAAGCATAAGCACAAGTCACTATCTATCCAGGAAAAGGGTGAATTTCCATGGTCCGGCACCGGTCAGGTCCCGAGGTTGCCGGACTAGAGAGGTACAACCTGTATTTGCATAAGTATTCCAAATTTCAGTTCAATCTTAAGAACTGTGGCTGCATATACAGTAGCAGCAAAACATAAAAATAGACGTGTTTTTTTAATGAGATAGTTCCATGTTTGTGATATTTCTGGGGTGCACTCACATCCATGCCAAATTACAGCTCTAGCATCAAAATTTTTTAATCGTGAATAGTGAACAACCCCACAAACAAACAGACACTTTGCTTTATACATTAGATTTTCTATAGACTCGGGTAATTAATACTAAGTTCAGCCACATAATAAGTACAGGTAGTGCTGTATTTTGCACCATGCTATAAACTGATGTAGGATGATGCTTCCCCAGCTGGTGGATGATGTTTTGGATTGTTACGAAGTATTGGAGAACCCAGAGGACCATCCAGAGACAATTATCCCTATAGAGAAAGCTGATGCTCACTTCCTGTTCCTAGTTGGGTTAGGTGACAAAAATTGGAAAAGTGAAAGTTTTGCAGATCAAGCCATTGAACGTCTTAGGAAAGCCAACTGCAACAACTACGAGGTGAGTGCCCTGTTGTTACCATCATAGATTAGGAATGATAATATTATTAGTATTTAAATTCACCAACAGTGGGTGGCAAAACTAGTACAAAAGAGTACTTGAGATATCCTTGTGGTGGTTAGTTGTTATTAATTGGTTATATAAGACACGTGATTATGGAAGTGGAGTATGATAGAGCCAGGATATATTGAGAGGGATACAGAGGTAAAAAATATTTTAGGAAGAATATATGGGTTAACATCAAGTACAAAAGACTCTCACAAGTAAATGTTAGGAAAAGTAAAGAGTGATAGCAATACATTGAAACATTATTATCATCATCATTTTGCAGCCACTTTCTTAGCTTGCATGGGTTAGCTGGTATCAGCGGATGACGGCTCTCTATGTTGCAGTCTCTCTTGTCAGTTTCCTAACTCTCATGTTATTTTTTACAACCTCCCCTCCACGTTTAGGGCCATGTTAGCAGGTCAATGGTGACTGAATTGATTAATGCAATTATGATAAGATGCACTGTGAATACTGTACTGGTACTTACAAAGGTAAAGGCAATATACACCCACCTCTCGTTTTACTCGGGGGTTACGTTCTTGAAAATCACCGTTTAATAAAAAAACCGCATAAATTAAACATAATTTATCCATAAGAATACATGTAAATGGTACAGGTTAGGGGAACCATCATATACCGCACAGTGCTCTCACTTAAACCAAGCACGAGGCCAACCTCCGACACACGCTCTCCTCTCTGAAGGCGGGTGATCACATTTAATTTCACGTCCATTGCAATTGTTTTTCGTGCATTTTAAGCTTTAGGCTCCCCAGAGGAGGCAGATGGACGTTTTCCAGACATGCTCAATGGGGAAAACAGTATTTAACACTAAAAAGGTACGTGATAAACATACAGTGCAAATGAGAGCACAGAGAAAAAGTAGTGCTGGTGTGAGCTGAGAAAGCAATAAGTGGGAAACTTGCTGGACGCCATCACAGTTGTTGTGCAGAATACTTCATTATCATCATTATCTTCATCATTAGTAGTAATAATCTTTATTATTACATTATAATAATAATTAGTATTATTATTAATAATATTAAATTTTTGATGTTGATATGACTGCGACTTTATAGTAATAACTTACAAGCACCTCACCAGGCATCACATGCGACTCCACTGCCAGGTGACCAGGCGAATACGCATGGCAATTTTAAACTATCTTGAGCGCATTATTTAAAAAATAGGTGCGCGTAAATTAGCTTTTGGTATTAATTGAACAATCGCGTTATTCGAAAAACGCTTAAATCAAGCGCACGTAAAACATGAGTTACCTGTACAGTGACCCCTCGTTTAACGAACACATCGGTTAACGTAATTTTGATTAACGAAAACTGCCTTCCATAAGGATCTTCAATTCGGTTAACGAAAAAAAATTCACTTAACGAAGTTCTTACGAACCGACCTCAACATGTTTTCGCTTGCACTGACCGGGCAACCAGCTTTAGTATCAGTCCGCCAATACATTAATCAGTTCTAGGGCTTAAATTCCTTACTATTTTAGTAAATATCAAGAAGTTTATACTATTCAATAATTTTAAAAGTTTAATATTCAATTTTTTAGTCATTTTAACAATTATTGAATATAATTGAAGGTAAAGTGACTAGTTTAACGCGCGGCATCCAGCCTCTTAACACAGAAAACAGGCTTAGTCTCTCTCTGTTTTCACTGGAGGTAACATCTTGCTTGAGACTCTCTTCAACTAAATGCTTTTTTTCTGTGTTTCCAAGCAAATCATTGGTCATTTTGAAATATATTTTACATATTGACAATATATAATGCAGTGCAGTGTTGATTTAAAGAAAATAATCTTGAATTACACGAAGAGAGCTAAAATTTTATGGGTAAAATGGCGCCATGGGGTGACTTCTCTTCCACCCCAATGCCTTCTCTTCTTCCTTCTCCTCCACCCCCATTCTAAATCCCATCATCATCATCCAGGAGCCTTCTACATACACACCTCAAAGTAAGTGAACTTTTCTACCATTTTTGTTGAATTTAGGAAATTTTCGGTGAGCTGGAACCAATTACCCAAAAACCCATTGAAACAATGGTTTCGGTTAACGAGCGACCTTCTTGAACGGATTGAGTTCGTTAACCGAGGGTTTTTTTGTACTGGCATTGTCAAATACGCTTAAAAATAGTTAAACTCGTCTAAATGGCGTTAAAACAAAATTGACAGAACGAGAGAACAGAAGTGATGTTATCACAGGTGATACTAATTTATGACTGAGCATGTGGCATGTATCCTTTTGTTTACCAATGTGAGTGGTTTTGGTGAATCACGATGTTTATCCCTCTTGCTCCCTTGAAGTTTTGGCTCAGGTGGACATGTTATCTTAGGACAAATTGTGTCCCACTTTTTTTCTTTTTTTTTTTTTTTTTTTTTTTTTTGGGGGGGGGGGAGGAATAATTTTGTCCGGTTTAAGCGGGATCCGCCTTAATAAGGTTTTACTGTATGTATCTCTCTTTTATTTAGATTCACAGATACATGTCTACAGGCCACATAATAGAACCACCTTACTCACCTTTCTGCTTTGCAACATATCATAAACTTATCAAGACTTCCATGCTGATGGGTGGGAGTCAGAAGCCTCACCTGGAGGCCCAAGTTCATGCCTGGGATTCTACATTGATCTTTCTCCACAAACACCTTTCAGTGCCTCGGGTAAAACTTTGAGGAATCAAGTGGTTAAAGAAGCCACAAGTCTGGATAACTGTGAGGGGTAATTTTTTCTGAGTAAGAGTTGTGAACTCTTGGAACAATCTGCCAGTGTGTGTGGTGACGGCACTGAGTGTGAGCTCTTTGAAGACCAGTGCATGCCCAGTATTTGCCAACAGTGCTTAACAGAGACGTGACCGATCGCCCAAGCGGCTAACGAGCCAATCAGTGGTGAAGAGGATAAAAGTAAAAAATAATAACTATTTCTGTATGTGTGCATTGGCAGTTAAATTAGCAATTTTCAGAAATACTTTGTATATTGTATTTTTTTTTCAATTAGAAGAACAGTAATATGATATTTGAATAACTGCACAATTTGTCTTGTACAATACGACACATTATTATAAACACTATACAGTCGGCCCTTAACATACGTGGGGGTTACGTAACAGAGATACCCGTGGATGTTAAAAATCCGCGTATATGTGCTGCCCCCCCCCCAAAAAAAAACCCTGGCCCCCATGTCCTTATTTACCGTATATACCTGTGTGTAGTTCGAGTTTTTAGGACCAAATTATTTGGCAAAAAATTGGTGGTCGACCTCTAAACGGGTAATAGTTTTGTTAGGTTGAAAAATATTTACCAGTAACTACCAGTAAACAATGGAAACGATGCATCAACGCATCACCAGCTGTGAGTGTCGGTACAGTTGCCAGGGCAGATCTCTTGTGTCATCATAGCAAGCCCAAAGTAGCCAAATGCATGGTATGGTATGCACAGGACGATGTAAAACATAAAGTATTCATTTATTAAAGTTTATTTATAGATACTGGACATAAATTTTTGTTCATTACATTTGAAACATCAATCTTTGTTAATTAAATTTGAAACAAAAGAAAACTACGATACCGTATTTCTAAATACCTGGTATTTTCATTAAAATATTACATCACAAGTATATTTTACCTTAACTGTGACTGAATGAATATAGGTATTCTCAGAAATAAATATGGAAATATAATATTTTTGCTGGAATGACGTACATATTACAGTGGAAAGACGAAAACAATGACTTTCGCTTTCTTTCGTTATTCAAAAGATTTTACTGTAATCGTTTTTTGAATGGTTTTCAGTTAAAAAACTGTTGTACTCGTACTGTATTACAATAATATTCTATCCTATCATTAGCCTTATAATTCCACAACTGAAAACCATTCGAAAAGCGATTACGGTAACATCTTTTGAACGAAAGAAAGAGAAAGTCATTGCTTTCGTCACAATTTTATCCCACTTTCTACTGTAATACGTACATCATTTCAGCAAAAATATTACATTTCCATGTTCTCAGAAATAAATGGTAGTTTTGTTGAAACGTAATGTACAATATTTAATATTAAAATGCAAAAATAGCTATAAAAACAATTAATACACCCGTAATGTACTGGCTGGCATCTCCACTCGTCCCTGCTCCCGCGTCCAAGGTCACCACTCCTCCCAACTCGCTCCCTCCCTCCCTCCCTCTTCTACCTCCTCCACCTCCTCTGCCTCCTCCACCCCCTCTGCCACCTCCCTGTCACTACTGCTGACAACGAACACAAATGTTTTGTGAAAAACTGCACCTCCACTTCCTATGTACAGTACTGAACTGTACTGTGCTGTGCATTTTTACAAACAATAAACATGGCAAGAAAAGCTATTAAAAAAAAAGAGATAAAAATTTCACTTTACTGTACAGTACCTATCCTCGCCGACGGGACGGGGGTCATCGGGCTCATCGTCACTCAATTCCATAACGGGTGGTGAAGTGGGGGCGACGGTGGATTTAGCTGCTTCCTCACTGCCGCCAGTGATTGATGGTGTTAAATCTCTCCTTCGGTGATCAAAGAACATGGTGATGGGGAGTTGTCGTCTCTTTCTTTCATTTCTTCCATGATGTTTTTGTATGGAGCGAAAACGTCATCCATCCCTCGCATGAATTTCAGGGCACGCACCATGGAGGGGTCCATACTATAGGCCAGGTTTTTCAGTGCCTCAATATTCCTGGTCATCTCCCCCAACTTCTCCAACGTTATTTCTTGGTGCTCTTCCTCATCCTCTTTCCCTTTCGCTTCCTCTTTCTTGCCTGAGTCTACTAATTCCTGTAGATCCTCCTCAGTCAGCTCAGTGTCATGCTCTTCAATTAGCTCCCTAATCTCGTCCTCTGCCATGTCCCGGAAGCCTTCAGCAGCCACTTTCTTTGACAGTGCCAGGGTCTTTCTGAATATTTTCGTTAAAATCCATCAAAATCATTTTCCTTGTCATCGTCTTAAGCACCAAACAGATCCTCCCAGTCTTCTCCTTGAACAGGGCTAGAGGGTACGTGTTTTTTGAATCGTTTTCAATTAAAAAAATGTTACAGCACATGTATATTTTACCTAAACTGTGCCTGAATGAATATATTCTCAGAAATAAATAGTAGTTTTGCTGAAACGTGATGTATTTCAATGTAAAATAGGATAAAATACATGACGAAAACAAAAGACTTTACCTAACCTTCCAATGTTCAAGAGATGTTACTCGTTTTTTTAATAGTTTTCGGTTAAAATACTGTTATATTACAATGATATATTCATACTGTGCTTGATATACTACATTCACGGAAATGTAATATTTTTGCTGAAATGACGTACGTATTACAGTGGAAAGTGACGAAAACAATGACTTTCGCTTTCTTTCGTTCAAAAGATGTTACCGTAATCGCTTTTCGAATGGTTTTCAGTTAAAAAAACTGTTGCATCACAAGTGAATTAGGATAGAATATTATTGTAATACAACAGTTTTTTAACTGAAAACCATTCGAAAAGCGATTACGGTAACATCTTTTGAACGAAAGAAAGCGAGTCATTGCTTTCGTCACTTTCCACTGTAATACGTACGTCATTTCAGCAAAATATTACATTTCCATATTCTCAGAAATAAATAGTAGTTTTGCTGAAACGTAATGCATTTCAATGTAAATTAGGATAAACTACATGAAAACAAAAGACTTTACCTAGCCTTCCGATGTTCAAGATATGTTACTCGTTTTTTTAGTAGTTTTCGGTTAAAATACTCTTATATTAGTGATATTCTATTCATACTGTGCTTGATATAATACATTCACGGAAATGTAATATTTTTGCAACTACAATGCTGATGTCAACACAAGCGTGGTTACAGCGAGACTGACTGAGTGAGGGAGAGCTATACATGTTTGTGTGTGAGGTTGCGGGAGCGGGTGGTGTCCCGTGTTCAGTGCCGTGTGCGAGTTGAATGGCGCGCGATTTGAATGTACTTCAATTACTTCAATGTACAGAATATTCCTCCGGCGGGGCAATCCGCGTATTTGCAAATCCGTGTATTATAAACCCGCGTATGTTAAGGGCCGACTGCACTGTATAATATTCGTTAATATAAGTGTTCACAAATGATAATAAGAGCAAAACAAATACAAGTGCTCCTCTACTTCCGAACGAGTTATGTTCCTGAGGCTTGTTTGTAAGTCCAACTTTACTCCTGTAGATACCAAACATATTGTAAAAAATGGAAAGATTATGAATATTTAGTACAGCTACAGTGGGGTATGCTATAACGAACGTAATTGGTTCCAGAACCTCGTTCGTTATAGGATTAATCCGTTCCAGGCCTCCAAATTCAACCACTTAACACTGAAAAAATTCTGTGGAAAATGTAAAAAATACGGTACTTTATCTTACCTTAGTGTTATTCAGCATGCAGGTACCCCTAAACACTGGCACAGGACTATCACTTCCACTGGGAGTCTTGGCTTTAAGGTCCTCAAACAATTGTTTAGCCTTCTCACAAATTATAGCTTCGCTAATGTTACCACCTGCCATTTCATTCTCCTTTATCCACACTAAGAGTAAATTTTCCATCTCGTCAATCACATTACACCTTGCTTTGCTAAGTCTAAAGATTCCCTTAGCCACTTGCACAGTTTTTAACTCCTCTTTATTCTTCAAAATCGTACATATAGTCGATTTAGCTATCCGGTACATCACTAAGTTTCGCAATGCTTCTTCCATTCTCACGTTTCTTTATAATTTCTTAATTAGTTTCAAGGGTTATTAGCTTTCTCACTCGCTTTGGACGATTCATTGTCACAATTGTACGTTCATTGTAGGAGTTGCCTTCGTTATAGCATTCTCAATTTTATAGGTAAAACCGTTTGTTATAGGAATATTCGTAGTAGGATCCATTCGTTATAGCATACCCCACTGTATACCCTTTAATACAGCCTTAAAACCTGGCTCACTCTTCTCCTCTTAGGTAATGTTAGGTAATTCTATCTGGAATTTTCTTCAAAATAATCCAGTCTCATCCACATTAAACACCTGTTCTGGCAGGTAACCCCCCTCAGTGATGATGTTTGTATCTCTGAAAGTTTGTAAGTTGAACGTTCTTAAGTAGAGGAGCACCTGTATAGTGGAAAGCTCAGAATTCTGTACCATTGGGGAATTATTATTATTATTTTTTTTTTATGCCTACTACCATGGAAATTTTTTACAGTTACAAGCGTGTTTCAGAAATCTGCTACAATGAGAGCATGTATATTAAGCATGTCACTTGCAAAACCAGGCTGTGGTGGAAATGTGGGAAAAGATCCAGTGGTTGCTGAATGTAGGGAAAAGTGGCACAGTTAAATGATATTAACTGTATGTATATTCTGTATGCTGTATTTATATTATGTATGTGCTCCATTTATGTACTATTTATTCAGCTTAGCTAGTAGCGTGTGGCAATATATTTAAAATGTCCCACATGCCTAATTAATGTGCCTGGCGACGTATGGAAGCTGCTAATGTCTCACTTGCCATACGTCGTCTATAGAGCAGTTGACAAGCAGACAGGTCGGAGGGCACTACTCCCCTTGTGTACATATCTCTTATCCAGTAAATCGAACCTACAAAATCTATACAGGTGTTTGTGTTCGCTCCTGTATATTGAACTTATTACCCAGAACATTGAACATTAACAACATCAATAAATTACTGAGTCGCAGTCCTGGTTTGAAATGTGGACACAGCATCAACATTCCCAGAAATAAACCGCATTTGATTCCGGTCAACTTTGCCCTTGACGGCTCTTTTGAAGCAGTGTGGTTTGTTTCCTACTGATCTCCTTGACACTTCCAGCCTCCACTTGTAAAGTAGAAGTCATTTAGCATGCCGAGATGTGCCAAGACATGGCTTCGATCAATAATGTCATCTGAACGCTTGTCTGGATTGTACAAGCTCTGCGTGCATCACTAGGTGTTAGAAAGCCTTCACTAAAGATGTGAGTGATCGTTTTGTAGCGAATACCACCTGCAGTATTTACTTAGCCATTGAAATTATGCTGCTAATGTTTTGAGTAAGTCATCATAATTTTCATTACCTTTTAGTGCTTAAGTTTAATCCAATAATAATTTTAGTGAATAATAATTTGGTGATAACACTGATGTGTGATATTGCTGATCATACATTACTGGAAATTAGGTTGATTACACTTGATCACACTTTTATATAGATGTATATACCTGTTTTGAATAAACTTATGTCAGATCTTGTCTTGTATCCCCCCCCCCCAAAATGCGGACGCCCATGATCCAAAACTATGCGTAGGGATCTGTCA
Source organism: Homarus americanus (assembly GCF_018991925.1). Classification (NCBI taxonomy): domain Eukaryota; kingdom Metazoa; phylum Arthropoda; class Malacostraca; order Decapoda; family Nephropidae; genus Homarus; species Homarus americanus. The sequence goes on along the minus strand of NW_024723893.1, from coordinate 34,074 downwards.
GTGTATATTGTACACTTATCTAAGTATTCTGATGAAACATCGATGCACCTAAGTTGGTACATATTTCTCATATCAGTACAGTATACAGCAGTACAGGTTATTAAATAATATTCAAATCTTGCCTTGATTTGAAAAATAAAGTATTCTTACCTAGTACAACCGTATAAGGAAATATAAATGTTAAAAATTTAATAGTTAATAATCTCATGTGTGATATATATACTGTACAGTAGTGTAGACATGTATTCAATGTCACAAAATTACCAACATTTCCATTCCAACAGATTTACAGATACCCAGGTGCTGGTCATCTTCTTGAACCACCATATTCCCCCTTCTCTGAAGCATCTTACCATAAGATGATTCGTTTGCCCATGCTTTGGGGGGGTTCACCAAGGCACCACATTAGATCCCAGTCACAGGCATGGGTGACAGTGTTAAACTTTCTCCGCAGATGTGTTCATTGAGTATTGCAGTACAGTACTTATTACTTTACTTCAGAGTCAAGGTAGTGCTTTCTCTATTGTAGTGCCGAGTGTAAAGTCCAACAGTGTGTAACAGAGACGTGACCGATCGCCCAAGCAGCTAACGAGCCGATCAGTGGTGAAGAGGATAAAAGTAAAAAGTAAAGATTGATGCATAACAGTCTTTGACTTTCATGTCTAGCTAAGTGAAGGACAGATGTGGTAATTCCTCTAAACCAAACAACATCTTGAAAGAATTTAAATGGCAATAAATGACCATCCACACACTATTCTAACCATTTTAGCTTCTCAACAAAAATTATTCTTGAAATAAGGCATGTAACATGTGTGTGTATGTGTGTTTTCTTTTGTTTTTATCCAAGAACATGGGTTATGAGAATTGCCCAGGCAACCATCTCAGTTCAACCATTACTGTAGGTTATGTAATTGATGATATTTGTTATTTTGTCTGTAAAGGTAAAAACTTAAGATTAAGTTAATAAAGAAGCCTGGTAGACCAGACAACCTCAACAGAACAGAACAACAAGAGCAGAAACAAACACATGCTGATGTGAAGAAAGTCGAGTTAGCCGAGAGAATGAAGCTCATTCTTGCCAAAGACCCAGTCAATCATCGCTACAAAGTGTCTAATAACCATCTGTTGAAATGCCAGGAGCCCTACGTTCAGCTGTATCACGACCACATCAATGCTAGCTGTCAACAAAATATCACCGAGTTCTTCACCCGCCAACCATCACAGCCAGCCCAAGTCAGTGATAGTGAGGATGTGGACTTCGAGGGGTTTGAGGAGGAGGCCCTGCTAGCCTCTGTGGTGGATTGAGAGACAGGTGAGGGCTAATAATCTGCCCCTCTGCTTCGGAACCAACCCCCATCCCCATGTGCCCAGTCATCTCTTCTACTAACGTAAGTGTTAAAAAACCTAATATTATTGATATTTCTCTTATATATTAATTGTGTGTGCATACCATCATAAAATTAAGATGTTATTTTACTACATTGTACAGTATTGTGTCGGCGATAGCCAAAAAAAGGGTAGTCTGGCAGTCTGGCAGTCGGCCCAGTCTCTACTTCAATTAATCCCATAGGTTCTGTTTTTTTTACGCGTTTTGATTTATAAGCGGACCTCCATGGGTTTAATTAACCTCGTAAAACCAGATAATATATATATATATATATATATATATATATATACAGTTAACCCTCACTTTACGCGGTCCCGCATTCCGCGTTTCCACGTTTACGCGGTGCCTTGCCAGAACCTAACGTGCTCACATTACGCAGTACGTGAACCCCATTACGCGGAGAGTGTCCAGCGCGACGCTATTTTTAGATTCGCCCCACCCGCCTGCCTGCCTGTGCTCCTCGCCTCTCCCTCCTCCTCCCTCCGCTTGGGCAAGCCGCACGGTAAGGTTGCGCAGTGTGTGTCTTTGTTGCGTTATCACTGACGTCATATGACGTATCGGACTGTGATTGGCCATGCATCCCTACCGCCTCTGCTGCTAGCTGTAATTGGCTTAAAGTATTATGACGTGTCCACCCGGGGGAGGGAGGGAGGGAGGAAAGACGACGCTTGACCTAGCTGCGGCAGTTTCATCCCTCAAGGCCACACCGTGTAATCGTGCATCCATTGTTCTGTAAAATGGCTTCCGCCGGACCACCACCCCCAGAGAGAAACCTTTCCTTACCTGGACCCAGCGGCACTAAGCCAAAGAAGACACGACGTTCCTTAAGCTACGAGGTGAAGTATACCATCATCCAAGAGTTGGAGAAAGGAACAAGGCAGGTTGATTTGGCGCGCCAGCATGGTGTGAATGAATCTACGATTCGAACAATAAAGAAGGATGCAGCCAAGATAAAGGAGCACATGAAGATCACAAAGTCTACAGGTGCTTCTATGATCAAGTATTTTCACAACCAGGTGCTTCTCAAGACAGAAAAATTACTTGTGAGGTACTTGGTGCGTCAGGCGCGACGGAACATGGCGGTCGACACGCGCTCTGTTAAGGACTACGCACGTGAACTGTACATGGCAGTGGCACGAAAGATGGGAATTACAGAGCCCAAACCCTTTAATGCTTCCTCTGGGTGGTTACAGAGGTTTAAGATCCGGAACAAGATCACCAATATAAACATTGGTGGTGAAGAAGCGAGTGCTGACCGTGCTGCGGCTAGGGAATTTCCTCCGTTTTTACGTGAGATTATGGAGGAAGGACAGTACAGTGACGACCAGGTGTTTAACATGGACGAATCTGGTCTTTTCTGGAAAAAGCTACCTTCCAAGTCCTTCGTTGTAAAGAATGCCAGCAGGATTCGGGGCCGGAAGATGCAGAAGGAACGCATCACCGTCCTGTTTACCACCAATGCCTCCGGTACCTGTAAGCTCAAGTTATCGGTGATCCACACAGCACGCAAGCCGCACGCCTACAAAACCATGGACATGACCAAGCTAAATGTCCACTGGCTGACCGCACGTAAGGCGTGGATGTTCTCTACACTGTCCCTCTCCTGGTTTGATGACTGTTTTGTTCCCGATGTAAAGAAATTCTGTGAGCGACAGAATGTGCCATTCAATATTTTGTTGCTGCTGGACAACGCACCAGGACACTCGCCCCTACTGTTAGATCGTCACCCCAACGTAAAAGTGGTCTTCCTTCCTCCCAACACTATGTCTATATTACAGCCCATGGACCAAGAGTTAATCTGTAATGTAAAAGCTGCATTCTCAACAAAAAAATTCAAACTCCTGAACGACTACACCAACACCAGGGAAGAGTTGCGTAACCTGAGTGACACCACCACCGATAGCAAGAGCGAAGAAGATGAGGATCAACAGTTGGCACAGCAAAAAATACTGTTCAAACAATTCTGGAGAGTATTTAACATCAAGAAAGCTGTGGACTTCTTGGTGGAGTCATGGGATCAGCTGTCTATTGCTACAATTCGTCATGCATGGAGACATGTGTTGCATGGAATACCAGGTGAGAGGAGTCAATCTGTGACTGGTGAGGTTCAGAATGTTGCAGTAGCAGTGGACCTTGCCAGAGAAGCTGCGCAGACTGTTACAGTTCCAGGCTTCTCCGAGACCACCAACGACGACATCCTGGAGGTGATCAGAGATCCTGAAGTGACTGCCGACGAGATGTTGGAAGAAGATCACGTCAGTGAAGAGGAGGAAGAAGGTGCGTCATTCTCCGAAGAACACAGTTTAACTCATAGTGATATTAAGGGTGCCATGGAGTGTGCAGAGAAAATGAAGTCCTTCCTTTCCCGCGACAATGACGATGACCGCTATGAAGTCTTCCATACCCGGCTGGTGCAGGCTATGGAGCCGTACATCACGGTGTATCAAGACAACATAAACACCAGCCGTCAAAAAAGCATAACCGAGTTCTTCGCCCGCAACCCACCACAGCCAGCCCAAGCCAGTGATAGTGACAGTGAAGATGACTTTGAGGGATTTGTCAGGGAAGCCCTGACAACTGTAAGTGACAGTGATGGTGATTCACCTAGTAATGGTGATTCACCTGAGGGCCAGTAATCTGCCCTCTGCCTCGGAACCAGCCTCCATCCCCGTATGCCGACCCATCTCTTCTACTACCGTAAGTGTTCCACCTAACTTTTAGTTTTTCTAACCTAACCTTTATTTTTCCTATGTTAACCTTTATTTTTCCTAACCTAACCTCTTCTATATTACTTGTTTTTTCATACCATCATAAAGTTAAGATAAAATTTTTACTACAACATAGTTGTGTGTCGTCAAAAAGTGGAGTTTGGGGGTCGGCCCGGACTCTATTTCAATTAATCCCATATGTTATGTTATTCACTTTACGCGGGACCCTGCGGGTTACATTAACCGCGTAAAGTGAGGGTTAACTATATATATATATATATATATATATATATATATATATATATATATATATATATATATATATATATATATATATATTGTGCACATGTATAAACAATCACATACACAAGTCTGTATAGGAATATACAAAATGCGTATATGAACGGAGTAATATATAAACACTGATATATTCTGACACTTTATAACTTGCTCTTAACTACAGCACTACTACAGTACAGTATTGTTATATACGGCCAGAGTCAAATTTATGACAACTACCGGGTATCTAGATATTCACCAGGAATCATGAGCATGACTTGATGGCTGTCAGTGGTACAGGTGACATCCTTATAATTATTATTATCTTTATTAGCAGCCAGTTTTAAGTTTCTTATATACTCTGTTCAAAGAATATGTAAGAATTAGGTAGGGAAATCTAATTTATATACTGTTTTGTAAAAATTGTTAGACTGTTTTATATACAAGAAATCTTAGAAAAAAAGGCAACATATTACAATAGTAGCTATTAATTATAAACAGTTTTTTCTGTACCAAATAATTTACCTGAAATGTCCATAATACAACGTAAGAATCATTTACATGTATAATGATAAAACAAGATAGAGCACACAAGTTACCACTCATACATTACCATCCAATAGCACACACCCTCATTATTTCATCATTAAATGCCCATCACTATGTCACAACATATGATAATAATAACAACCTGGTCATTAATGTTAAACCATTTGGATAAGAAAATAATATTTTAAATTTTATTTCCATGTACATTAAATGATGCAAAGATGTTTACTGTAATATACAGTATACCGTACAGTACTTCCTGATCTTTTGCACTTATTGATTTTCCACTTTAATGTCAGATGAAGACTTACTTTTACTGGTAAAATTTTCCCCCAAACTAGTACTGTAATGTGTTTTGGTAAGGCCATCATATACAGTAATTCATAAAAAATTGTGTTTCATGTAAGGCCTGATATTGATGACCTCCACCAGAAAAACAATACACCATGATAATATAATTCCGAACAAAGACATCCAAAAAAAAACCAATTGGATAAAGGTAAATCGGTCTTCACATTTCTATTCAAAGTCACAAAATATTGTTGTTATATCAAATATCCAACTAAATGTATGGGAATAAAGGTTTAAATAAAACAATCACAATACAAATAGATTGGTAGACTGCTAAGATTCATTACCTATCATTCCCTTGATAAAAGAGTATTCAGGTGGAAGGATTATATTATGCAAAGAGCAGTGGAATTTATCACCACTGACCCAAGTTTAGAGGTGGATAATGACCTACTGTACCCTGAGCTGGAAAAGTGCCAAACATGTAGCCCATGGCTTCTCCTGCACTTGGTGGTTCTCTATTATCATTATTAGGCAGAATAAAATGAGGTATAGGTTCCTGGGTGGGTTGTGGAGGCCCTTGAGGTATGTGCATCACTCCACCATGGGTAGGTTCGCGGCTCAATTTTCTCCTGCGGATAATACTACTAGAAACTGTGGTTCTAGCATTGTTGACTCCACTGCCACCTTCCCCTGCAGTTATTGCTGCTGTGGGAGCATTTGCTTTAACATAGCCTTCCAAATTCTCCAAATGACCATGCTGCTTGATGTGTGAGAGCACTAGAGGCTTACGCATAAATCCTGCACCACAGAGAGTACATTCATATGGCTTTTTATCTGAATGAGTAAACATGTGGGCCCTGCAGTTATTTGATGAATTAAATGCCTTGCCACAAACTTCACACTTAAAAGGTTTTTCTCCCGTATGTATTCTCATATGTTTCTTAAAATGCTGCTGATAGACAAACCCAGCATCACAAAATTCACACTTATAAGGTCGTTCACCTGTATGAATACTCATTATATGACCATTTAATAATCTTTTCCATTTAAAGGCTTTGTCACATAATTCACATTTGTACCTTCTTTCTTGGAGATGTGTCACCCTCTTATGTGAAGATAAATTACTCTTCTGACGGAAACATGTTCCACAAATGTCACATTCAAATGGCTTCTCCCCAGTATGAGTTCTTTCATGGTCCTCTGCTTTGCTCTTAGTTGTAAACACTTTACTACACTGTCGACACTTAAACTGCTTAATGTGCGTAATGTCAAAGGCTTGACAACCTGGCTTTCGTTTCCCATTTTTCTTTTTCCCTTTGTGCAATTTCTTATGCTTAATCAAGCTATCAGTAGTCAAGAAACTTTTTTCACACATATCACATTTAGGTGTTTCACTACTAAGTCCGTGTGATTCTATATGTCCTGCCAGGAGAGTCCTAGACTGGAATACTTTTCCACATAGAGTACAGTTATGTGTTCCATTTTCATCATCTGTCTCATCTACTTCTTCTTGATCCCCCTGAATGTTATCTTCTTCATCTGATGTGATATGTTCCTCTTTCAATTCAACTTCTGGGGCTAAACTCTCATCAACACCTTTCAAAACCAGCTTACCAGACTTGACTGTTAATCTACCAGCTTTCCGTGGTCGTCCCACTTTAGGTGGCCTGCCCCTTCTGCCAGTGACTTTAGGCTTTGGACCCTTACCTGTAAAAATCAGTGCCACATAATATTTATATAAAAGCTCATTGACAATTTCATATCATTAAAATCACAGTGAAAGATAAATATTCTCCAAGCTGCAATACTGGTGGACTTAAAAATTACTGAGTGTAAAATGTAAATTTCCAGTTGGATCCCTTGATCTAGCCAAGGTTTTTTTTTATACAAATACAGTACACTGTACCAATTCAAAGCCAGAGAAGCCAAAGGCTTTTAAATAGCAACCCTGACTGACCATTTTCTATTTTTAATTGATCATAGAAGATAGTACTTCAGGAATTCACCACCTGCAGCTCTACACAAATCTAACCACTTCTGTCCTATACCACAGGGAAGTGGGTGGGTAGCTAGCTGGGCCTTCAATCAAATAAATGGATTTCAGGATCCATCCCTCATTTAAAATCTACAAACTATATGCGGATAGTCCAAGATGCAAATGCCAGTTATATTATGGAAAGAGGAGGATATTGGTCATATGTATAGCAACCCTAAAGAAGCTCGGAAGTTATAAGGTTAAATTTACTCCATGTGGTCCATCCCTTCATTCCTATTTTGTAATACAGTACTAAGGAAGTGGACAGTCTCACACAAAGAATAATGAAGCTGTGATTCCTCTGAGGTCATGTGCTGGCTTGAGACATGTACTTGTAATAATTCTCAAGATTACTATATCCTTTAGAGCTTTATATACTGTATATACCTCAGATTCAAGATGAGATGCTTTGTAATTTATGGATATGAGTGAATGGTGATATTTGTCTTTTCTGGTCTGTAAACAGGAAACTATTCGAACTTGGTCTACAGTCTAAACCTAAGGATGATCATGACATGACAGCTTCCCTTTCGTGGATGAATTCCAGAAACCCTAGCTCTCCCTCCATCAATACCTCAATCACCCTCTTGTGATCTGTTGTGTAGAAAGGCCTTGAGCTCGAGGATATGGTAGTAGGAGGGGTGGATGATAACTTTTAACTGCGACTGTACATGTATAATCATGTAATGTTGTATACTATCTGCAAATGTGCAAAGTTATGGGAATTAATTGATTATATTTTTTCATCATTTTCAAACTACAGCCAAGTATATTTGTTTAATGGACAAATGGTTTATCAGTCAATTCATCATCTTAACAATTTTCCTTATTACTTTTCATGTATCTATGTACAGTGGTCCCTCGATTAACGAACGGTTCAATTAACGAAATTTCGGTTAACGAATTAGCTCCCATAAGGTTTTTCGGTTCCATTAACGAACAAAACTTCTATTAACGACAGCCTTATGAGAAACACGCCTTGATGTGCGCATCAGCTATCGGCTAGTCCGCCAATACAGTAATTGGTTTACGTTTACATTCGTTTCCAATGGAGTAAATATCAAGAAAGTTGTTCTCTTGAATATTTTTGCATTTTTTATATTAAAATTATTGGTCATTCTGAAATTTAGTTAACATATTGATAATATAGACAGCACAGGGAACAGTTTTTGTGTGCCCTTCAGCTGATCGAATCACCCACCAACGCTTCTCAGTTTAACTTTGTTTACAGTGGAGTGATAATATACAGTGCAGAAATTATTATGAAACATGAAGGCATTGGAACCAATGCACTCTGTAAAGAATATGGCATGTCATCATCGACTGCCTTTACAATCAGCTGTTTGATATGTAAACAAAGCTGCCAGGAATTAGACACACACCTCAAGGTAAGTTAAAATATAGTATTCTATTGTTTTTTATTTATTATTATATACAGTATACTGTACAGTACAGTACTGTATTTAGTTTATATTTGATGTTTTGTTAATTCTATTACCAATATACAGTACTTTGTATGTATACTTTTTCTGTGAGTTGGAACCAATTACTTAATATCCCATTGAAATAATAGATTCAGTTAACGAATGACTCTGTGGAACCAATTGTGTTGGTTAATCGAGGGACCACTGTACTGAGACTTTGCTCTGACACAGAAGGTAAAACACAGTTCCATTTGCTGTCACAGATATATTGTCCATAGAGGCACAATAAAAATAGATAGATTTATTTTAAAATCCCATGTTATAACAGCACATATTAGGCAACTCAATTACAGTCCATTGTTTATGAGACTGAAAAAGCCAGGTCTCAGGACCCCTGATAAAAGTGGACCTGAGCTGTATTTTCCCATGTGCAACATCCAACAAAAATCCTAAAGTTATCAAAGAGAATCAAATATTTAACAAAAAATTGGTGGATAATGTCATAACACAATACACAAAGCAAAACTGTAGAAGCATGAAATGTTGCCACAACAATAGCAACTAAACATATACTGGTATATGTAGCCTCAGCAAGATATTGAATATTATAGAGGGAAACAAAAAGTATATGTTGAGTCATGTTACACTATTAAATGACATAAAAACTACACATATACACACCTGTACTGTTCTTGTGGGATTATTGGGAATACAATATTAAGATATGTCAGTGCAAGATGTTACGTGATACTTGGTCCCTCTTCAGTATGATTCAAGAAACCTATCCTATTTTTAACTCGACAAAATAATCCCTATCAACTATTACCTGTTGAGGGAGGTTTCATAGGCTTCTTTGGTTTCGGGGGAGGAGGAGTAGGCTGTTTGGAAGGTTCTTCCAAAACAGCTTTCCCAACAAGTCCTTTTTTTACCAAAGCCAATGTCATTGTGTACTTACTAGACACTACCTGAAAAAAAACTTAGTATAGTAAGATTAATAAAAAAAAAATCACCTGCATCACTCGTAGCTCAGCAAACAGTAATACAATGGGGAAAATTTTTTTTTGCAAAAACAAGGTATATAATTTTCTCTAACACTATGTAAGATACAGCTAACAGCACAGTATCATCCACAAACAATAAATACAATACAAAGCTTTCACTCTGTGTCATGATGTATGTTTCACCCCAATCATCTATTCTTATTTTCATATTGTGCATTAATGAAAGCATGAAGACATCAAGTATCCAGGGTGATATCACACACACTTCATACAATCCTTCTGTTACTTCAACCGTTCACTCACCGACTAACATTAATTATCCTACATGCACCAGTTCCATACTCCTAAGCCTTCAACAAGCTTCTGTATACCTGTTCAACATTTCCCAAAGGGCTTTTCCAATAGGCCTTATCATATGTGTTGCTAAATCTGTGAATGCATCATATACTGTTCCTGGCCTATGAGCATTTCTGTAATACTTCTTAAATAATCAATTACAGTACTATCTTCCCATATACTTTACCATACACTTGTTCTTACTACCCTTGCCTTTACACAATGAGTCAAAAACCACCTTCCAGTTACACAATGGGTCATAAACCACCTTCCAGTTACACAATGAGTCAAAAACCACCTTCCAGTTACACAATGAGTCAAAAACCACCTTCCAGTTACACAATGGGTCATAAACCACCTTCCCTTTCCACAATGGGTCATAAACAACCTTCCTTCAATCATGTGGCACAGTACTTCCTTTCTCTCCCACCTTTATCATCTACTTTTCTTAAATGTTTTATCACCATCTCTTTCTCAACTGTATCTTATCTTATCTGTCTTCTTAAGTTTTAGTCTTGTTGTAATTACTGTACTATATTTAATTCTCCTTTGTCTTTCATCCATCTTAAATCACAATAAAATACACTATCTAGTTTTCCTTTTCTCAGCTTGATAACACATATATTAGTAACATGCACACATTAATAACCAGAACTTAATTACTGGTAATGCTATACAGTATAATGAAACCAGGCTTTAAAATGCTGAGCTGAGAAATGGTGTTTTTAATCTAATTATCTAACAATGAACTCGGTAATTTTCATTGATAGTTTCTGTATGGTTAATGTTAATCTGCATTTTTCTGTACCATAATACAGTGCCTTTTACCAGATTTTTACAATACTGTCGGATACAGAATCTTTTGCTGATCATTAAACATTTAGTAACTGAGAAAGCTATTCCTTACCCGTTTCATGCTGACCAGTTGACCTTCCAAAGCATCAATGTCATCCAGAAGTTTGAAACACTTCTTACAAACAATGCTGGAGTGAACAGTAGCAGCATTCAGTTCCTGGTTTATGATGGAGCCCAGGACATTATGAATTTGCATCTTACCTAAGGATGTGATGACCTGTTCAAAAAGAGTAACAGAATGAGTTAAATTTCAAAATCAATGTCCTCTTGATCAAGATAAACTGACTGAGGTTCAGAGTAATACATTTCTACATGACCACAGAGGATGTACGTTATTTAGGAAATCTGAGTATCAAGATGCAGGATTTACATGACAATGATTAAATATTAGGTTACACAATGAGCTCTCTTTCTACAATATAAAGTACACTACAGTAGAGTCAACCCAATCCGTAAGGGACTTCTCAATAAAAGATATTGCCAAAAAGGGACATCTTTTTATCTGGTAAAACTAGTGAACTAAGCCAGTAAGATCCAGTAATGGGAACATTGTCCACTACTGACAAAGTGTACTGCTCTTAAAATGTCTCAAAACAACACAAAAGTGATGGTACTGACTTCAGTAGTGCAAAAAGAAAACAGTGATTTGTATCAAAGGGATATGGAAACTCTCCAAAAACTTGATACAGAAAGTCTGTGACCAATCATTTTGGATTCCTGATACTCAAGTGTGCCAAATAAGATGAATATTTTGATGATTGGGAATTATAGGTGAAATATTTATTGTCTTATTTTATATATACATTAAGAAAATGCCAACCTTCCCATTTAGGGAATCCTTCCAATAAGTGACATGGTTTGAACATATTACAGTAGTCTGGTGTTGGAAGGGTTCATCTTACAGAATACAACAGTATATTTAATCATGGTACAGTACAGTATACCTTTTCTGAGAAGACTTCCATACCACCCTTGGCAAACATGCCAAGGTGGACATTACACACAAGACAGTGTGGAGTTGCTGACCCTCCAGTTCTGCTTATTTTAGGAGCTACTTGTGGGATAGGTGGTGGTGGAGGGTGGAGCTGCTGAGGCATTTGTTGTGGCTGTGGTTGTTGAGGTTGTGGCTGCTGTTGCTGTGGTGGTGGAGGTGGTGGCTGTGGATGCTGTTGTTGTTGTTGCTGCTGCTGTTGTTGCTGTTGCTGCTGTTGGTGTGCTTGTAACTGGTGTTGCTGTTGCAGTTGTTGCTGCTGAATCTGCTGCATCTGTTGCAGGTCAAACGGTTGCCATTTTTGCAAAATTTGCTGGCGATTGTTCCAATCCATCTGTGTGAAAACGTTTACATTATTAATTTTAAATACTACACCTCAAGTTATAGGAAATAAAAAAGTGTCATGTACCACTACTGTATACAGTGCTATACAGTATTATCAGACGTAAGAAATCCCAAGCTGCATAAACTATCTAATGATATAATATATGATGGTAGGCCGAGTGGTTCCAAAATCATCACTGCTACACAGTTGCATTCTTCCAGTCACTAAATAATACAAGGTTATGGTCACTTTCATCTCTGGGGTTAGAGCCTTATTCCTCCCAGTTCTACTTTATAGTGATTCCCTCACTAAATCAGTCACTGCCATGTTACCTGCACAGTTCAGTCGGTATTGCATGAGTTCAGAATCACTATATTCATTAAATATATCTCTCCTTTCCCGAAAAGTGCATTGTCGCCACTGATGATGATGTTGGTTCACCAGGGTATCAACTAATAGACGACTATTACGAGACTTAAAAGTGCTCCCGAGGTCTTTTAACTTGACAACTATTAAGGCCCTTAAAAGTTTTGTGTATGTACTATTAGTGCTTAACAGGAAAATGTCAACCTTAACAACTGTTTGTTAGCACTTAAAAGTTTTGTGTATACCAGCCCTGGTATCCAGGAAGATAACAAAACTTAAGAACCAAAACATGAGGATTGGACTTAAAAAAAAATAAAAATTAAAATTAAAAAGATGAGACAAAATGACAGGAAGGTATTTTTCTTTTCTTTCTTTTTTACTGAAAGTTTAACCTTTAAAAAATGTAGACACACTATAAAGCAATATTTTGTTTCTTTTTTGTTCCTAAATTAGTGATATACACTACAGTATTTCTTAAAAGCTTTCCTCCATGTATTGTGTGAAGTGTGTCAGCAGTGAAGAACATATTATTTCTCCTCTTTAAACTCGAGTGATTTAAAAATTTGCAATTTAATAAAAATGGTGACATAACCAGTATATAATTTACAACTTTAATAAAAAAAAATATCACCTCATTATTCATTAACATTCTGCACTACAAATTTATTTGTCTACAGCCGAGTTTCCTTTAAATTATTGGTACCTTAATCCAAGTACAACTTGGCATAAAAATAAACTTCATAGTTTCCTAAAAGATTTGCTTGTGATAATTGTATAATTAAAATAAAAAAGATCCTTCTGAAAAAGAAAAGGTTTGGATAAAATTAAGACATTCAAATATTAAGAGTTGATTATAAGAAGAAACATCTTTGCAAAACAAAACCACCTCAAAATTAAATAATGGATAAGGAAGTAAACTTGCGAATATGAAATAAAAAGGAAATATATAAAATACATTGGTGTACCATAAGTAACTCAACCTTCTTACTGAATATTCCCTCAAAATCAAAGTTTAAGCAATTTTCTGTTCTTTTTCAGCTGGCAATTATAAGGTGAATAAAATATCAGGCAAACTGTTGTTGTACAGTACAACAAAAATACACTTGTACGAAATCTGAGATCAATGTTATTAAATTAATTCTCATATCTACAACGATTCAGCTTCAAAATAATAATCACCTTGACATATAAGCTCTGACATTACAATTCTGTTGAGTGACAAACACTAACATGAATGCTAGAGCCAAATACAAGGAATTATAAAGCAGTGTCTCAGGCGTCAGTGCTACCAAGGATTTGCTGTGAAGCCTCAGCGCGCCATCACTCGCACCGCTATATTTAAACCCAAAATCCCTTACTAGCTGTTACTCGCGAGTTTATTAAATAGCGAAGGAAAGATGCTTGATATTATAGTGTAGTGTACCTTGAGTTTGTGCAGTGACAAGTGAGGATAATGTTAGGCTGGGGTCATCTCTCAGGGGTCCGGCAGCGACGCCAATAACGACGGGGAGTGGGCGCTTGTTTTGTTCCAATATTCCTGCCATGATGCTACCTCATTATTGTGTCAACTTGTTCTCCAAAATATATCTAGACACCAATTCTAATGTAAATACTCTTATTAAGTAAAGATAACAAAATTATTTATTACATTATCAAAATACCAATTATTTATTGTGCTATTCGAAGGAACGCATTTAGTGAAGTAAAAATATAAAGAAGTTTCTTAATGAGTGATGGAAGGTAGATATATAAACCAAAAAGATAAGATAAACTATCGCGCCTCATCTCGGAAACAGAAATGACTAGCGTAGTGTATGTGGCCAGTTGTCTAATTTCTCTTTGTGTTTGTCTATTTTGTCTTTGTTAGGCTTGTAGGGGTATGCGATATTGGTTCACACTCAGGATGGGATGGAGAAAGGAAACTCACAATGTGCTCACTGTATACATATTGTATTGGATGTACAATGCAGCTTGTTGCTGGGTAGGTAGCATGGTAATAAGAGTTGAGTAGAGAGAGCTGGGTGGTGAGGGTGCCCAGAGTGAGGGCACGCGGCTTGAGGGACGCCAAGGTCGCTGGCGGGAGCGGCAGCCACCAGGCTGGCGCGGAGGAGGAGGTGTTGCTTGCTGGTGGCACTGGGTAGAAAAGAGAGCTGGTCACAGCGGTGTCAGGCCTTATAAGGCGGGGGTAGGCGTGGGTAGATAGTTGACCCCCGCTCTGTGGGCGGCGCTGGAGGCGTAGGCTGGGGAATTCGAGAAGGTTCGGTGCTTGTAGGGGAGGAATCCACTACAATACTCCCCTTCCCCTCCGGGCGCGGCTGGAGGTTGGCAGAGTTGCGTGCCACATGTGGGACATAACGGCGAGGGCGTGGATGAGTCGGCCGCAAGGGGGGGGGGGGGCAACTCTGTCTAGATACACGGGTTCTGTGGGAGAAGGAGGGTTGTGGAGGCGATGAATGTTGTGCTACCCTCGCGACAGGTACAGAGTCGTCAGATGCGCCTGTTGGGGTGTGTGGGCCTGGGTCAGGAGCAGGGGCTGCGTCAGGAAGTGTGTCCATGACAGCAGCAGGGTGCATGACAGCAGCAGTGTCCACGACAGCAGCAGGGTGCAGGACAGTAGCAGGGGGTACCTGAGGGAGAAAAGAGGGGTGTGTGGGTCCGCGGCAGGGGATACTGCTGGGCCGGGGTCGGCGTCTGAGGCAGGACGGGTGTGTTGGGGTCGGTAGGACGTGGTGCTTGGGGCAGGAAGAGGAGCTGGTGTCTGCTTAGAGTAGCAGAGCTGCTCTAGGGTGTCTAACCTGCGGTGTAGAGACAGTAGATGTAGAGCCGATGAGAGCTGCTTCTGTGTGGATAAGCCAGTCTTCCATGTTGCTTGAAGACTGGGAGAGTGATCAGTTTCTCCTCCATCCTGTGTGACTGCGAATCTCCGGGGGTCACCATTTGTAGGGGTATGCGATATTGGTTCACACTCAGGATGGGATGGAGAAAGGAAACTCACAATGTGTTCACTGTATACATATTGTATTGGATGTACAATGCAGCTTGTTGCTGGGTAGGTAGCATGGTAATAAGAGTTGAGTAGAGAGAGCTGGGTGGTGAGGGCACGCGGCTTGAGGGACGCCAAGGTCGCTGGTGGGAGCGGCAGCTGCACGGCTGGCGCGGAGGAGGTGTTGCTTGCTGGTGGCACTGGGTAGAAAAGAGAGCTGGTCACAGTGGTGTCAGGCCTTATAAGGCGTGGGTAGATAGTTGACCCCCGCTCCGTGGGCGGCGCTGGAGGCGTAGGCTGGGGAATTCGAGAAGGTTCGGTGCTTGTAGGGGAGGAATCCACTACAGACTCGCATATACATACGTACATGTAGGAGATCTCGCACTAAAAGGATGGAGATGAGAAAGGGAACTCACAAAGGGGTGAGGAGCTTTTTTTGAGGAGGCCTTCTCTGCTTATAAGCGTGGTGCTGTCTGACCTTCGAATCGAATCGATGGGTGAAGTAAAGTGTGAAGAGATCTTGATGCGGGTGCGTATATTGGTGGTACGGGAACTGGAATTGAAGAATGAAGGTGGAGTTTGGAAGGAATTGGGGTTGGTGGATAGTGCAAGAAGAAAGGCGAGGAAATTGGAAAGTAGTGGTAGGGTGCAAGGTCTTGGGGCTCAACCCAAGTGCTTCTATTTTCTCATCACTTTTACTTTTATCCTCTTCACCACTCATCGGCTCGTTAGCTGCCTGGGCGATCGGTCACGTCTCTGTTACGCACTGTTGGCAAGTACTGGGCATGCACCTGCTCCTCAATGTACCTGAACCCGCTCCAGTGTTGGTCAAGTCTTGTCTTGAAAGAGCTCACATTTGGTGCCGTCACAACACTTTCTTGTAGATTGTTCCAAGAGTTCACAACTCTCACTCCGAAAAAGTTTGCCCTCACAGTTTTCTGGACTTGCGGCTTCTTCAATCTTGAGCTGTGACCCCTTGTGGGGCGAGCGTCCGCCAGCTCCAAGTAAGGACACTCGACTGAGTAGTGCCCTTTGAGATGCTTATACACCTCAATTGGGTCACCCCTTGCCGTCTGTAGTATAAGTTAGGCAAGTTCAGGCGCTCCAATCTCACAGGGTAGCTGAGGTGCCGAAGGGCAGGCGCCAGTCTGGTGGCCCTCCTTTGAACATTTTCATCCAACTGATAGTCCCTAGCATATATCGGGGACCAGACGGGGTGACAGTACTCCAGATGGGGAAGCACTTCACTCTTGAAGATCGTTACGAGAGACTGACCGTCTAGATATCTGGACGACCTTCTTATAAGACCCAATAATTTATTTGCCTGATTTTCCTTCTTCTCGCTCATTGTCAACATACACACCGAGGTGTTTTAGATAAAACAATATTTGTTCTATTAATGATTCTGAAACGTTTGTCAAGACCAATTTGATAATTTTTGAGGTTGTTAGACATAATTCAACATCATATTATTCCTACAATAACATTTTAACTGGTATACTGCAGCCGATCTTTTGGTGAAGAGGATAAATGAAAGGAAAAGTAATCAGAGACGTGATCTATCGCCCAACCGGCTAACGAGCCGATCAGTGGCGAAGAGGATACAAGTAAAAAAAAAAAGATTGTGCGTGCCATTTTCCGTTCGTACCTCCTGGGTTTGAGCCCGAGGTCGAGGATAGATAAAGAAAGATGTTCCCTAATGCATAAACGTTTTTAACACAGCTGTATATGTATTGATGTATGAGTAGGTTAAATAAATTCTAGATTATTATAAATAGTCTAGCATAATATATAGGCCATTAAAGCACGTTTTAAGCCTTATTAATATAGGGTAAAATGCGATAAAGGTAAAGGAACTGCGCACGCTCAGAAACCAGAATATTAATTAGTAAACAAACAAATGAGCCTGGTAGTGAAGCTGTCACCTTTGCCAGTTATAAATTATACACAATTACAACGCCACGTTACCTGTGTATGGGAAACAGCAGGCGCAGGTATGTGCTTATTTTAATTCTAGTAACCAATTTTCTAAATGTAATAAAGCAGCAAAGGCAAATATACGGCTGGTGACCGTCAGTGGTGAAGTAATTAGGAGTTTTTTTTTATGAGAGTTTTGGACAATACCCCTATTAGTTGAGCAATGTGTTTTCCGATTGTTTAGACAGTTTTAAGACACTTTTCTTCTATAATGATTCCGTCATATTTAAGTAATTTGCGAGGGATACGTTATAAAAGAAGTGTCTTAAAATTGTCTAGTCTAAACAATGGGAAAACACATTTGCTCAACTCGAGATCCATATTGTCCGAAACTGCAGTTATACCACAGTTTTGTACACTGATTATGCTTTTCCTTCTATTAATTTTCTTGTGCAAATACTTAGTTTTCTAGATATAGGCGAGTTAAGATATAGGTTAGGTTAGGTCAGGCTAGGTTAGGTTAGCACATGATCTCACCCATTTTAATATTTTTTTCCAACATAATACAGTATTCCCTTATATAATTAGTGAAAATTGGGGGAAATTTTAGTCATGCACCGGTTTTTCTCTCGCTGTTAGTAATGTTTTCTCGTAATGTTTAGATAATTCTAAGACATTTTTTCTTCTATGGTATTTCCGCCGGAAATTAAGGATAACCGAGATATTATTTTTTCAATATTATTAGATTTGGTCAGTCACAAGTGTCGTCATTTGTTGTTTACGTCTCACAGAGAAGGTCTTGTGGGGTTTCGTGATATGGTGGTGATATGGTGGTGGTGAGATGGTGGTGGTGAGATGGTGGTGGTGATATGGTGGTGGTGGTGATATGGTGGTGTTGAGATGATGGTGGTGAGATGGTGGTGGTGGTGGTGATATGGTGGTGGTGGTGATATGGTGGTGGTGGTGATATGGTGGTGGTGGTGAGTGATATGGTGGTGGTGGTGGTGATATGGTGGTGGTGTGGTGGTGGTGATATGGTGGTGGTGAGATGGTGGTGGTGGTGATATGGTGGTGGTGAGCTGGAATCTGAAATAAATACATGGAGTTAATATATGATTGACATAGTGAGGTTGTGGTGGTGGTGAGATGGTGGTGGTGGTGAGATGGTGGTGGTGGTGATATGGTGGTGGTGAGATGGTGGTGGTGATATGGTGGTGGTGGTGATAGTTGTTGTTGTAATTCTTTTTATTCTTATTTGTTTTCATCATTTATTTACAAATTTAGTTCCTTAGTTATCCTATTTATCTAATTAGTTCTTGAATGAAATGTAAGAAATTTTCTGATAATTCATATAATTCTAGGTGAAATGCAATTAGTTATTCTCTTAAAACGACTTTATTTATTTGAATAATACTTGTAATAACGAAATTGTATCAATAATTAAACTAAGATCTCAATCCGTTTCTCTTGCTTATATCAAAAGTACATTACTGTACTTTATTACACACGTTCATTTCTTTATAACATTCGTGCCTTTCATCAGGGCTTTCTTGGGGCTTTCCTCTGGGCTTTCCTGGGGGTTTTCTGGGGCTTTACTGGGACTTTCCTTTGGACTTTCCTCGGGGCATTTCCTACGGCTTTCCTCAGGGCTCTCTTCAGGTTTTCCTCGGGATTTCCTGAGTCTCTTCGGGGCATTCCTGGACCTTTCTTGGTGGCTTTCTCGGGGCTTTCCTGGAGCTTTCTTCAGGGCATTCCTGGGGCTTTCCCCGGGGCTCTTCGGGTTTTCCTGGGCTTTCTTCGGGTCTTTCTTGGGTCTTTTCTCGGGGCTTTGCTGGGGCTTTCCTCGGGGCTTTGCTGGGGCTTTCCTCGGGGCATTCCTGGAGTTTTCTTTGGGGCTTTCCTGGAGCTCTCCTCGGGGCTTTTCGGGGGAATTCCTGGCACTTTCCTCGGGGCTTTCATCAGGGCTATCTTGGGGCTCTCCTCGGGGCTTTCTTCGGGGCATTCCTGGGGGGTTTCTTTGGGACTTTCCTCGGGGATTTCCTCAGGCTTTCCTATGAGTCACTTGGGATAATTCTGAGTACCTATGAGTCACCTGGAATCATTATGAGTACAATTAAATCCCTCGAAGACAACACCAAGTTTAAAAGGACAGGTTGTGAGTAAAAGAATTTGGCCTGATGACCCAGTTATGTTATTACTTCTGGAATTTGTTGTTTTCATCAAGGTAATACAGCAATACTTTATAAAAATACAGGTGTTAGAGGTGTTTTTTGAGTAGTTGAAGAATAGGTGAAATTGAATTGAAATTGAATTGAATCAGATTAGTCATAATGTTAAAATTATACTACGAACATTATTTCTGTATCATCTATTTTTCTTCGTAAGACACAAGTAAAATCAACCTATACTAATTAAAACTAATTTAGTGATCATAAAAGAGTTTTTAAGTACATTAAATATGGTTTAATTGGTTAATATCATCTATGTTCAAGCAAGAAAAAAAACTATTTAGCGGTTTTGTTCGTGGTAATTCTTCAGCATTTTTTGTTTTGTCGGACGTCTTCCCAAGTCAGCCAGCAGCTAACACAATGGCGGCGTGGACGGAGGTGAGAAGTTATTTCAACATTTCCTTTGATATTCTTCCTTCTTTAATATCCATATATGTAAATAAACAGCAAAATATATACCATTTATGAAAATTATTTATATTTTAGTGTAATTTAATCACTTTAGGTAATTTCATATATAAATTTCAGTCTTTACACTCGCTTGTAAACATGGCGAATGTGTCTTGAGGAAATTTGGTTTTGTATTGCTGTAATATTGTATTGTCAGGATTTAACTGTGTATTAATATGGTGGAGTTATGGCCAGGGATTATGGTGGTGTAAGATAGGGGGGGGTTAACAGTAGGCAGGGGCTGTTTGACTGCTAACCGGTCATATAGCCATTAACTGTTTTACTGTGGGTTATGTATAATTTTGATATGTATTGCATCTGCATTATTATACCATATGAATAAATATTTAATATGTTTGTGTGTGATCTAATGTGTACGTTTGGATTTACCTATTGATATTACTAATATAATTTAAATAACTAATAAATTTTAAGTATCGTTGAAAAAATATCTGGTAATTTATGAGAACACCGCTGCCACAGATGTTATTATGATAGTATTTTAAAGGAGACAAAAACTTTTTATTTTAATTATAAGTTTTTTGGTTAATATTCGTTTTTATCCCAATAGGTATTTCTGACATTATGGATAAATTAAATTGTTACCATATTTTTGTATTTATTTATTTATTTTTTTATTATCTATAATCATATAGCACCTGTCGTGGGCAGGGTGTAAAGGACGAGGTAAATTGTGGGGTAAAACACGGTATAAAACTGATCATATGACACTATAATATCTCTAGGTGCTTTGTACATGAAGGAATTAATTATTTACTGTAATTCATATTCCGAACAAATCTGCCGAGTCACTGTGTGCCTCTGTTTACAGCCGACCCGCTCAGTTGAAGTATACGCTCACATCCTCAAAAAATATAAAATTCACCATGATGTTTCAACAATGATATTTTCAGTGGTAGCAGATATAAAATAAGAACTGTACCTTGTTTAATATGGCGGTGGGGGCCAGCCAGGCAGTCAGATAAGGTTAGGTAGGTATCTTTGGTCGGTTAGGTAGGTATCTTTGGTCGGTTAGGTCACGTTCTATTAGGTTCTAGTAAATGTCGCCGTTTTTAAAATACGTACTGGTATTATTTAAGATTTTGTCGTCTTAGGAATTTAGGTTAGGTAAGATATAGTTCCTGGGTTATTTGGTTAGGTTAGGTGAGATCAAAATCATTCAAAACACTTCAAAACTATCAGAAAAACATAGGGATGACAAACTGAAGTTTTACCTACGTACTATAGTGATAAGAACATCTGTGGAAAAACTGAACAACTCCTTCTGGTGGCAGCGGTGTTCTCATACATGACCAAATGTCTCGAAGGGTTCTGAAATAATACTAAGTACTTCTGGTCTCGGAAAATTCTACATAATAATTTATTGTCAATTTCAAACTGTTATAAAACAGAGATCGATCAAATAGAAATAATACTGTAATGATACTACATACAAAATTAAGGATACAAGGAAGGTAAGATGAGATTAAATTATAAATCAATTTGTTAAGAAAACCAACACCTCAAAGTATAACAGTTATGGTGCTGTATAGGCCTAAAAAAATATGTGATCTAACCTTACCTAACCCGACCCGACCTACATTATTATATGTCTATGAGAGAGGCGGGAAATTTCGGAGTATCAGAAGATAATTAAAGAAGATAGTGATAAATACTCAACGTTTAAATAATAGTGTAATGACTAGTTCAGCAAGTTTCGCGCATATCACTTTCACAGTTCACACCAACACTACATTTTTTCTGTATTGTGTGTTTATCACGTACGTTTTTAGTTTTAAACGCTGTTTTCCCCATTGAACATGTCTGGAAAACGTTCATCTGTCTCCTCTGGGGTGCCTTAAGCTAGAAAGGCACGAAAAACAATCGCAATGGACGTGAAATTAATTGTGATCACCAGCCTTCAGAGTGGAGAGCGTGTCAGAAGTTGGCCGCGTGCTTGGTTTAAGTGAGAGCACTGTTTTTACCCTGTGCGGTATATGATGGTTCTCCTAACTTGTACCATTTACTATTCTTATGGGGAAATTTTTTTAAATTTACGCATTTTTTAATTAAGCGGTGGTTTTCAAGAACGTAACCCCTGCGTAAAACGAGAGGTGGGTGTAATAGTAATATTATGAACAATCCAAGCTGGTCCCAGTCAAATAACCGATAGTTATTTGGCCAGCTGGCATGGTCAAATAGCCGATGGTTATTTGGCCATCAACAGTCTTCCAAACACATGTTCTTATAAACATCACTGTCCAGATTCATGAGCCTATTGTCTGTGTAAATCCTTTTTGTTCTTTAGGTACAATAGGATCTTAAACCTATTCTGTGAACAGTATACATGATGAGAATCATATTGTTGGAATGGAATCCCGTAATGTGGGTTTTGATACATTTCCAATTTCTTTCAAGTAGTATTGTTTAATAAGTGAGGTGTATGTTCTTGTACTTGATTTATTTGTGGCGTCTTTTGCGGGTTGTTGTTTATCAACTCTCAAGTTATCTGCCGGCCTGTTGTCAGGTTCATAGAGTAATTTGTGTAATGAAACCATTTGAAAATAAAACCAGTTATACAAGCGAACACTAACTTTATTCATTATAATTCAGCTCACAACATTACTTTATGCATAAATCAATTCATAAATTATTAAACTACACACATATAGGTACAGTAATTATTATCCGAGTACAGCCACTCCTCGACTTACGACCTACCCGACTTACGACCACCCGGACATACGACCGCCCCAGTCGTACCAAAAATTTTTCAAATTACGTATTTTCGAGTCCCGACGTTAGTGATTGCGCTGTGTACTGACAAAATTTTCGTTTGTAATTCCATTTAAATGGCTGGCATGCTTAAAAGTGAGAGTTTTCTGGTGCTGAGAACAAAAAGAGAGACCCATTTTAGATTTTCTATGCATTATTTTTGCATTTTCTACTTCTGACTAATTTCGCTTAAGACCTGGAATTGGGTCCTTAATCCCGTCGTAAGTCGGGGAGAGACTGTATTCCATGTTGGCTAATTATTGAAGAATGCAATATACTGTACAGTAGTGGACTACCAGTAGCTTTTAATATGATTACACAGCTACATTTTCTTGGACCTTTCAACACACAAGCCTAGGTTGGAATTAAATATTTCAAACAATTACAATTACCACCATCATTGATGAATAATATTTCACTTTCCACTGATGAAGGTGGAAAAGAAAGATGTTTGTTTATAAGGAATATTGCAAATGTGTTCTTAATGGTTTTCAACTCGTCTAAAGGATTCCATCAACTGTAATGTCAGGTATCTGTCCATTTCAGCCCTGACAGTTGAAATTGTTACTAATTTTTTTTACTTTTAGAAGAACTTCTTGGAATTGATTTTGGTGCTGTAGACTGTGAACGCTCTCTGTTACTAACTGGTCTAAACATTTATCAAAATAATTGACACAGAAGTCATAAATTTTTACAAGACTCTAGTTTCTGCACAGGAATGTATAGTCACACCCTTCCTCCTCTTGTATAGCTCACCATGGCTGTCTATGAAATCTGTTCTTCATTGTTGCCTTAGTGGCAGTACTATACTGCCTAACCCAGAAAACTGAACACCTGCTGATGCTTTGGTTATGAACGTTTGAAGTAACTTGATTTAAGGGGTTATCTTGTAACAGTGCATGGGCTTTTACTCATCTTTCATGCCCTGCCTACTATTGGCAATTTATGATCATAGATAGAGAAAAAATATATACAGTATAGTCTGGTTTTACGCTGTTAATTAAACCCGTGGAGGTCCGCGTATAAAGCGAAACGCGTAAATATAATACCAGAACATATGGGATTAATTGAAATAGAGACTGGGCCGACCACCAGACTACCCTTTTTTGGCTATCGCCGACACAATACTGTACATTGTAGTAAAAATATTATAATTTTCTGTGGCCAAAAGTACCGTTTTATTTTAAATCCCAGTCAAATAACCTGTGGTTATTAAGCTGGATGCTGGTCAAATAACCCCTGCCTATAATATAATAGTTTTACAGTGCAGTGTTGTGTATTATACAGTACGTATAGTTATTTATCTTATTTCCAGGAAGTTTCAAGGACCAATAACACATCTCGGTATGACAAGCTAAGACTCGACTATACAAACTGATGAAACACCTCTGACCTGTGGGACAGGCTCATTTGTGATGCCATCAACAGCAACTGATGAAACACCTCTGACCTGTGGGAGGTGAGACTTATACAGGTATTCTGTTACTTAACATCATGTTGTCTAATGCTTGTGTTCATGTACTGTACAGTACTGTAGTATTTAAAACATAAATTACGCTGTGCCCGTAAATTATAAATCCTCTTTATATGCCTGTTCTCAAGAATATCGGCTAACTTTATAATTTAAGCATTTTATCGTTCACTTTCCAGAAAAGAAAACATCCAGTAACAGTATTCCCAATCAAAATTGCTGACCCCTTATCTTGTGTTTGAGTACATGGCATAGATTTTGTTTAAATTTCATACAAAGATGCTCTTTTATATGCTGATTAAGAATCTAGATTAAAAATACACAATAGTGTATTCCTCTGAAAGTGTGTGTTTATATGCACTTGTGTTTGTTTAAAAGTGTGTGTGTGTTTTGCATAAATATTTGAATGTGTTTTAGTGTAAAAGTGTTAGTGTTAAGTATACAAGCAGTTGTGTAACATCAGGTATAAAAAACAAATGTCAAGATTAGTTATTGCTTAAACTTGACTCAAATTAACCTAATGGCCACCCACTAGAGGTGGTCATTGAATTGAAGTGAAACAGTTTATTAGCCAGAAAAACACAGATACAGAGTAGATAATAATAACAATATTAACATGGCTGAGCCAGTTGAGAACCTGAGCTGCACCTGATATATACTATACATTTATCTCAAGGAAATATAATGTAACATTTAGTATCATCCGGAATAGTACAATAACATGGTGATAATTAGAACATCTCATAATGTTACCACGGTTATCACCTCAATATTTATTTATTTATTATTATTATTATTATTATTATTATTGTTATTATTATTAATATAATATAATATATATATATATACAGTGACCCCTCCGTTAACAAACTCAATCCGTTCCAGAAGGTCGTTCGTTAACCGAAAAGTTAGTTAACCGAAACCATTGTTTCAATGGGTTTTTGGGTAATTGGTTCCAGCTCACCGAAAATTTCCTAAATTCAACAAAATTGGTAGAAAAGTTCACTTACTTTGAGGTGTGTATGTAGAAGGCTCCTGGATGATGATGATGGGATTTAGAATGGGGGTGGAGGAGAAGGAAAAAGAGAAGGCATTGGGGTGGAAGAGAAGTCACCCCATGGCGCCATTTCACCCATAAAATTTTAGCTCTCTTGGTGTAATTCAAGATTATTTTCTTTAAATCAACACTGCACTGCATTATATATTATCAATATGTAAAATATATTTCAAAATGACCAATAATTTGCTTGGAAACACAGAAAAAAAGCATTTAGTTGAAGAGAGTCTCAAGCAAGATGTTACCTCCAGTGAAAACAGAGAGAGACTAACTCCTGTTTGCTGTGTTAAGAGGCTGGATGCCACGCATTAAACTAGTCACTTTACCTTCAGTTATGTTCAATAATTGTTAAAATGACTAAAAAATTGAATATTAAACTTAAAATTATTGAATAGTATAAACTTCTTGATATTTACTAAAATAGTAAGGAATTTAAGCCCTAGAACCGATTAATGTATTGGCGGACTGATACTAAAGCTGGTTGCCCGGTCAGTGCAAGCGAAAACATGTTGAGGTCGGTTCGTAAGAACTTCGTTAAACGAATTTTTTTTCGTTAACCAAATTGAAGATCCTTATGGAAGGAAGTTCGTTAATCGAAATTACGTTAACCGAGGTGTTCGTTAAACGAGGGGTCACTGTATATATATGTATGTATATATATATATATATATATATATATATATATATATATATATATATATATATACACACATCTAGATCTCTCGATTTCTAATACTACGTGACTTACGCAACCGCCCAGATATAGAGATATACCCTTTTTTTTTTTTTTTTCTTCTTCTTCAAATGACACACGCATTTTCTATACCGAAACGTTTCCAGTTAATGTAGTCTCCATGTATAATTAGAAAATTATAGGGGCCCCATGTTCATTCAGCTGACTACATTAAAGGTAAGTGCTCAGTCACACTGTATCCATTCCTCATTATTTTTTACTTTCACTGTAATGTATCCATTCCTCATTATTTATTACTTTTACTGTACTGTATTTCATTGCAGATTTTTTCTTTAAAAAAAATTTGATTTTTTTTTTTTTTATCATCTATGTCGGACTTATGACCATTCGGACTTACGACCATTCAGACTTACGACCATTCGGACTTACGACCATTCGGACTTACGACCATTCGGACTTACGACCATTCGGACTTACGACTTGGATTTGGGTCCCTAACCCTGTCGTAAGTCGGGGTCTAGCTGTATATATATACTGTGTATATATATGTGTATATGCAAATAAATCACTGTAGGTGCGCGTGATCTAGGTATATGCTGATAACCACAAGGAAAGAAGAAAACACGAAGTTCCCAAGCGCTTTCGTGTAATATATGTATATATATATATATATATATATATATATATATATATATATATATATATATATATATATATATATATATATATATATATATATATATATATATATATATATATATATATATATATACAGTGGGGTATGCTATAACGAACGTAATTGGTTCCAGAATCTCGTTCGTTATAGCATTCGTTCGTTATGGGATTAATCCGTTCCAGGCCCCCAAATACAACCGCTTAACACTGAAAAAATTCTGTGGAAAATGTAAAAAATACGGTACTTTATCTTACCTTAGTGTTATTCAGCATGCAGGTACCCCTAAACACTGGCACATCACTATCACTTCCACTGGGAGTCTTGGCTTTAAGGTCCTCAAACAATTGTTTAGCCTTCTCACAAATTATAGCTTCACTAATGTTACCACTTGCCATTTCTTTCTCCTTTATCCACACTAAGAGTAAATTTTCCATCTCTTCAATCACATTACACCTTGCTTTGCTAAGTCTAAAGATTCCCTTAGCCACTTGCACAGTTTTTAACTCCTCTTTATTTTTCAAAATCGTACATATAGTCGATTTAGCCATCCCATATTCATCACTAAGTTTCGCAATGCTTCTTCCATTCTCACGTTTCTTTATAATTTCTTTCTTAGTTTCAAGGGTTATTAGCTTTCTCACTCGCTTTGGACGACTCATTGTTACAACTGTATACTTGTATAACAAAATAGTTATACAAATAACGCGAATTTCCACATCAAAAGACGAAATTTCAACAATAACAGTGGTGCACTGGCTACACAATGAGACAAAGATGGCGCCTGACGCTCTTGTTGTGGGTCGCGGTACAACAATATTCATGCGCCAGGCGAAATAGTCCGGTATTCATCCGCGTTCGTTGTAGGAGTTGCGTTCGTTATAGCATTCTCAATTTTATAGGTAAAACCGTTTGTTATAGGAATATTCGTAGTAGGATCCGTTCGTTATAGCATACCCCACTGTATATATATATATCCCCTGTATACATAAATTACAGTGAAATTGAAGAACATAAGTATAATGGGGGAGCAGTACAACATGGGTTGTACAGTAGTAAGGTTGAACAAGAGGACAGAGCTGTCAGGATTATGTCTAGTTGGCAAACACAGCTACTCCTCGACTTACGACCTACTCGACTTACGACCACCCGGACATACGACCACCCCAGTCGTACCAAATTTTTTTTAAATTGCATATTTTCGAGTCCCGGCGTTAGTGATTGCACTGTATACTGACAAAAAAAATTGTAATTCCATTTAAAATGGCTGGCATGCTTTAAAGTGAGAGTTTTGTGGTGCTGAGAAGAAAAAGAGACACCCATTTTAGATTTTCTATGTATCATCTTCGCATTTTTTACTTACAACCAATTCGACTTACAACCTGGATTTGGTTTCCTAACCCCATCATAAGTCGAGGAGTGGCTGTATGTTTATTGCAATGATAATTTCCGATAAAACGGTTTTGATGGTACAATAAAAGCTGGTATTGTAAATATACAGCTCCTCCCCGACTTAGACGGGGTTACGATCCCAAATCCAGGTCGTAAGTCTAAAATGCTTAAATAATACAGTCGGCCCTTCACATACGCGGGTTTAGCATTCACGGATTCGCAAATACGCGGATTGCCCCGCCAGAGGAATATTCTGTACATTGAAGTAATTGAAGTACATTCAAATCGCGCGCCATTCAACTCGCTCGCGGTACCGAACACGGGACACCGCCTGCTCCTGCAACCTCACACACACACGCATAGCTCTCCCTCACTTAGTCAGTCTCGCTGTAACCACACTTGTGTTGACATCAGCATTGTAGTTGCAAAAATATTACATTTCCGTGAATGTATTATATCAAGCACAGTGAATATAATATCATTGTAATATAACAGTATTTTAACCGAAAACTATTAAAAAAACGAGTAACATCTCTTGAACATTGGAAGGTTAGGTGAAGTCTTGTTTTCGTCATGTATTTTATCCTATTTTACATTGAAATACATCACGTTTCAGCAAAATAACTATTTATTTCCAAGAATATATTCATTCAGGCGCAGTTTAGGTAAAATATAGGTGATGTAACATTTTTTTAATTGAAAACGATTTGAAAAACACGTACCCTCTAGCCCTGTTCAAGGAGAGGACTGGGAGAAGCTGTTTGGTGCTGCCGATGGCAAGGAAAATGATTTGGATGGATTTTAATGAAAATATTCAGAAATATGGTATCGTAGTATTTATTCAAATCAATTAGGATAGAATATTATTGTAATACAACAGTAGTGACGATGTGGAGGAGGCGGAGGGATAGAGCGGGGTGGAGGTGACTGGCGGGAGCAGGGACGAGTGGAGGTGCCAGCCAGTACATTACGGGTGTATTAATTGTTTTTATAGCTATTTTTGCATTTTAATGTTAAATACTGTACATTACGTTTCAACAAAACTACCATTTATTTCTGAGAACATGGAAATGTAATATTTTTGCTGAAATGATGTACGTATTACAGTGGAAAGTGACGAAAGCAATGACTTTCGCTTTCTTTTGTTCAAAAGATGTTACCGTAATCGCTTTTTGAATGGTTTT
This sequence comes from Homarus americanus, assembly GCF_018991925.1. Classification (NCBI taxonomy): domain Eukaryota; kingdom Metazoa; phylum Arthropoda; class Malacostraca; order Decapoda; family Nephropidae; genus Homarus; species Homarus americanus. Next base: position 4,700 of record NW_024723893.1, on the reverse strand, counting down.
CGGTTGTGGGATTATAAGGCTAATGATAGGATAAAATATTATTGTAATATAGTACGAGTACAACAGTTTTTTAACTGAAAACCATTCGAAAAGCGATTACGGTAAAATATTTTGAACAACGAAAGAAAGCGAAAGTCTTTCGTCATGATTTTATCCCACTTCCCACTATAATATGTACGTCATTCCAGCAAAAATATTACATTTCCATATTTATTTCCGAGAATATATTCATTCAGTCACAGTTAAGGTAAAATATACTTGTGATGTAATATTTTAATGAAAATCCAGTATCGTAGTTTTCTCTTGGTTCAAATTTAATTAACAAAGATTGATGTTTCAAATGTAATGAACAAAAATTTATGTCCAGTATCTATAAATTAACTTTAATAAATGAATACTTTGTTTTACATCGTCCTGTGCTACCATACCATGGATTTGGCTACTTTGGGCTCGCAAGAGATCTGCCCTGGCAACTGTACCGACACTCACAGCTGGTGGTGTGTTGGTGCATCGTTTCCATTGTTTACTGGTAGTTACTGGTAAATATTTTTCAACCTAACGAAACTATTACCCGTTTAGAGGTCGACCCCCAATTTTTGCCAAATAATTTGGTCTTAAAAACTCGAACTACACACAGGTATATACGGTAAATAAGGACATGGGGGGCCAGGGATTATTTAGGGGGGGCAGCAATAGTATACGGATTTTTAACATTCACGGGTATCTCTGTTACCTAACCCCCGCGAATGTTAAGGGCCGACTGTACATAGAAAATCTAAAATGGGTGTCTCATTCTCTTCTCAACACCACAAAACTCAAATGAGCTTGCCAGTCATTTTAAAGTGAATTACAAACAAAAATTTTGCCTGTACTGACGTTGGGACTTGAAAAAACGTAATTTGACAACATTTTGGAACGACTGAGGCAGGTCGTAAGTCGGGGAGGAGCTGTAGTAGGTATTACAAGAAATATTATTACTTTGACAATATTGTATATATTTTTTAAGAGATAATTTAAAGGAAGGGAGTGTAGTCTTTGCTCGGATGGGTGGGAGTAAGTTTTTTCACACCGTGATATTTTATGGAGGTCTGGGACTGAGAGGAGCGCATGGGGGGTGGTCTTAGTAGCTCTGGGTGCCTTAAGTTGTATCTCTGTTTATTCCGGAACTGGAAATAATTACTGTCAAGCAAGTGATTGATAGATTTGTAAACAAAGAGGGCACAGCAGTAGGTGTTAATATCTTTGAATTTTAACATTTTCAATTTAGCAAATTTTTCGTTTGTGTGATCTGTTTTTTCAAGTAGGTCATTGTCCGTACAACTCTCTTTTGTGCAGTAACCAGAGATTGTGTTTTTGAAGAGCCAGAAACCCCCTATAGTGTGTGACAGTGTATCAGGTGTTGGTAAACAAGATCATGATAGATTTCTTTCATTGCTGTGAGAGTGAGTGACTGTCGAGTGTGATACATGAAACCGCACTGTTTATTGACTTTACTGTGAATGGCTTGTATGTGGTTTCTCCAGTTAATTTTCTCATCAACAATAACTCCGAGGAATTTAGTATTTTGTTCGCGTTTGAGGACTGTATTACCAAGGTACAGGGGGTCCAAGTCTGGGGGTAAGTTTTTCCTCCTGTGAAAGATCGTATAGTGGGTTTTCTCAAGGTTTAAGGTCAGTTTATTACATATTACCCAGGTCCTGACTTTAGTCAAATCAGTGTTCATAGTTCTCATCAAGGAATGGAGGTCTGAGTTGCTGGCATAGAAATTACTATCGTCTGCAAATAAGTTGTATTTTATGAGTGTGCTGGCGTGGACTATGTCGTTTATGTACAACAAAAACAGTACTGGACCGAGAATGGTGAGGAAAGGTCTCTGTAGGATTCCTCCTTTGTTGTTGATAGTCTTGTCTAGGGCTATTTTAAAGCACAGTACTGTCTGTTCCTGCTGATTGGTTTACTAGTCTCTGTGAGAAGAAACATTTCGTTGTGTCATTCTGCATGATAATTTTGTAAGCTTAGAGTCATGCTCCATTGTATTGGTGGTGCGTGAAATCTAAAAAGAATGGCCGGGATTCATGTTTTCCATCCCTTTCAAAATTTTGAATGTGTATGAGTTGTGCCTTATTGTGTCTTGTCTGAAGGGTTGTTAGTCCTCAGGCCCTCAGTTTATTTGGATAACCGAGATGACATAGTTCAGGAATTATTTTAGTCACCATGTTGCACCTTTTCTAATGATGTTTGGTCTTTTTGAAGGTAGTGTTTACATGCCCTGTATTCAGTAATCCAGACTGGGACATACTTGAGGTCTGTACAGTTAAAGGCATTTTCATATCTTTGTATTTGAAGGCTATGCTTTATATTGTAATTCCCAAATCTTGATTTTTTGTCACTATTGCCTCCACTTGTTCTGCCTCCATCAGTGACTGATCTTGACAACACCAATATCTTTCTCCTTATCGACAGTATCCAGGAAAGTGTTACTAACAGAATGGTGGTGATTTAGGTTATTGCATCCTACATGCAGAGTCTTGCATTTTGTGTTGTTAAAGGTCTTTGCTAGTCTAAAGACCATTTAGTGTGCAGATCTTTTTGCATGGTTTGCAACATCGTCTTGACTTGCAATCTTCCCAAATATCTTCATGTCATCCACAAACCTAACAATATGTCTTGATATAATTTCATCTGTCATTTATGTAGATCTCAACAGGTTGGATTCAAGAATAAAACTTTGTGCTATACTACTAATGTTTTCCATTCTGAATGTACTCCATTTATGACCACCCTTTGTGTCTTGTCATTGAACCTGTTGTTAATGCACTTCAAATTTGGCCTATGGTTCTATGTGGCTGGATTTTAGAGACTACCTGTGAATGTGGGACTTTGTCAAGTGCCTAGATAAGTCCGTATTACGCCCGAGATCAAAGGTTTGCTTGACCCCAAATAAGATAAAACAGCACACTTGCATCAGAAAACAGTCAGGATAAGTCAGTTCAGAGACTCCGTTTCACCACGGGTATCAAAATTTTGACAGTGACTGTACTACTCATCCACTGGTAGACCTTGGTCCATGTAATGTTACCATTTCAAACTCTAATTCTAATAAATCTTTCCTTATTTCTGGAGACTGAAAATATTCCTAAGGCCTAATTTTTTAAACAGCCCACTGAACCTGCCATGCACTTGACCCAGTTTGAGAGTAGTAAACTGGACCTATAGCCATAACAATAAATCAGACATGTTCACTGAGCTAAGGATCTTGTACAGTGTGTTTATTGCAAAGGTGGGAAAATTTCTGAAACAAGGTCTACACACAAAAACAGACATGCGTGAAACACACACACACACACTTATTAGTGGCACTTGAATTTATAAACAGGCAATATATAGTTTCCAAACAACATTAGAAGTAACTAATTCTACAAGCACAAACTATACAACAGAGTAAGAGATATACCCCAGCGAGGTATGATCTGTGCCTGATACTATGGGCAGAGACCATAGTTTCTGAGAATCGTATTTTCTTTTTTTTTTTTTTATTGACACGAAGAATCACTGAACTAACCTGTTGAGGAGGAAGTGGCTTCGCTCATTTATATGGGGGTTAAAAACTTCTACAGATTGTACAAATATTTCTAAGGTTAACAGAAAAACTTATTCCAGTTCCACGGTTTAGCCACAGTACTTGGATTCATGACAAAATATATAGTTCCCTTTAAAGGCATAAAATGATGCTCAAAAACACAGATTCGAAATTGTTGTCAGGTACAGTTGTGAAGTATGTGGCCAACGTCACAGAACTGGATTTAGACAAAATACTCACGTGTCTCGCGATCAGTATGTTTTGTTCATAATTATTCTCTTCAACACTTACATCATTGTGTCCCAGTGATGGTGATTTTGGCAATGCTCCTACGATATGGTTTATAACGAGACAACTGTTCTGTTCTGTTCTAGCAACGATGAGTGTTTAACTTTGTTCCTGAGAGTTTATAATCATGCCTTCACGTGTGTTGATCCACCAACCCCTGTACATGCCTCCCACCATTTTTGACAATAACTATTGTGATCAATACTAAAGAATTTTTTTTCATCATGCAACCAGGACAATAACACTTGTTTCATTTGTTCCTTGAGTATTCTATGTAGAGAGAACAGTTGCATCTGTGAGTATGATATGACCAGTTCCTACATCACAAAGTAAGTGCCAGCAGATCTGTTTTGAGACCCCAGAATCAGACAGAGTCATTCCTCTAATAAGTGTTCTTTATGTATATGAAGATAGTTTACCAACTAAAGGCAGTTTGACATATTATGTTTGTTGTAGAGTCTGATAAGTTCCACAAATATATTTGATATATTGACTATCCCAATAGGATCTCATATGCAATATAAAACAACTTCTTATGAAAATGTGTGCATGTACTCTTCCAGTTTTAAATTTATATAAACATCGATTCTCCTTCATTGTTTTGTGTATCCTTTAATTAAATTAATATTTGTAGAGAAAATATATATAATAGTATTATAAGCAGATTACTGAAAGGAAATGAAAATGTTGTTGAAACTGTATACTCGACGGTAAGTTTAGATATTTTCCTCAACCATCTTATATTTTTGGTAAAAGTCATTAAAGACTTTCTGCAACAATTTTCAAAAGCTACCATAAGGTGTCTTAATGTAAAGTGTCATCAATATTAGTA
>NW_024723892.1:0-7390 GCF_018991925.1 Homarus americanus | reverse complement strand
GGTACACCTCCGATACTCCCAGGTACACCTCTGTGACACCTCAAGCTTCACCTCCTCTGATACTTCCAAGATACATTCCCTGACACCCCAGGTACACCACAATGATACTACCAGGTACACCTCTGACATTCCCAGGTACACCTCTGACACTCCCAGGCCACCTCCTGACACTTCAGGAACACCTCTGACACTCCCAGGTACACCTCTGGACACTCCCAGGTACACCTCTGACACTCCTGGTACACCTCTGACACTTAACAGGCACACCAATGACACACCTTGCTAGGTACACCTCGACATTTCCAGGCACACTCCCTGACACTTCCAGGTACACCAATGATACTCCTGCGTACACTGCTGACACTCCCAGGTACACCCCTGACACTCTGGTACACCTCTGACACCTGCAGGTACACCTCTGGACACCTCTGTGTAAATGCTCAGACACCCTTGTGCAACACCTCACACACCCAGGTGCACCTGCATTACCTCCCAAGTGCACCTCTGACCTCCCAGGCACACACCTCTCTACACCTGGAGTGTACACTTTCACACACCCAGGTACACTTTGACACTCCAGGTACACCTCTCATACTCCCAGGTGCACCTCTGACACTTCCAGATACCTCTGACACTCCCAGGTACACCAATGATACTACTAGGTACACTCTCTGGACACTCCTAGTGTTACACCGCTGTGACACTGCTGTAGATACACCTATGACACTCCAGGTACACCCCTGACACTCCCAGTTACACCCCTTTACAATTCCCAGGCACACCTCTGACAATCCAAGGTACACTCTCAGGCACTCCCAGGTACACCTCTGACACTTCCAGGTACAATTCCCCTGACACTTCCAGGTACACCCCTGACACTTCCAAGCACACCCTCTGACACTCCCAGGTACACAATGACACCCTGCGCCACCACTGACACTCCCTGGTACACCTCTGGACACTCCCAGGTACACCAATGAGACACTCCCAGGTAAAACCAATGACCCTCCCAGGTACACCTCTGACACCTCTGCGTACACCTCTGACACTCCCAGGCACACCCCCTGACACTTCCAAGTACACCTTGACCCCAGGTACACCAAATGACACTCCCAGGCAGGCCACCACTGGACACTCCCTGGTACACTCCTCTGACACTCCCAGGTACACCAATGACAATTCCCAGGCAAACCAATGACTCTCCCAGGCACCTCTGACACTCCCAGGCATTCCCTTCCCTACACCCTGTGTACACCTCTGACACTCCCAGGTATTCCACCGACATTCCCTGCTCACCTCTGACACTCCTGCACACCTTGACACTCCCAGGTACACCAATGACACTCCCAGGTAAACCAATGACTCTCCCAGGTACACCTCTTGACACTCTGGTACACCTCTGACACTCCCAGGTACACTCTGGACACTCCCAGGTACGCCTCTGACAATTCCTGGTGTATTCCTCTCACACTCCCAGGTACACCTTCTGGACACTCCCAGGCTACCTCCGATTCTGGTGTGGCTACCTCCATACCTGCGTACTCCTCTGACTTCCTGGTACACCTTCTGACACTTGCGTGTACACCTTCTTGATACTCCCAGGTACACCTCTGACACTTCCAAATACACCTCTGCACTCCCAGGTACACCAATGATACTACCAGGTACACCACTGACACTCCCAAAGCTACCTCCAACACTCCCTGCAGTTAGCCACCCCCTGACACTCCCAGGTACACCTCTGACACTCACGGATACACTCTCTGATCTGACTCCCAGGTACACGCAATCACCCCTGGGTACAACTCTGACACTCCCAGGTACACCACTGACACTACCAGATACACCCATGACACCCAGGTACACCCCTGACACTCCCAGTTACACCCCCGACACTCCCAGGTACACCTCTGACAATCCTGCACCAACCCTGTGCATCCTGCCCTGAAACTTCCAGGTACACCCTTGACACTTCCCAGGTACACCCCTGAGGCCCCCAGGTACACCTGGACACTTCCAGATACACACCTCTGACACTCCCAGGTACACCAATCACACTCCCCAAGCACAACTTGGACACTCCCAGGTACAATCGATTTCGACACTACCAGGTACACTCTGACAATTTCTAGGCACAATTTCTGGACACTCCTGTGTACAATTTCTTGATACTTGTGTACAATTCCTTGACATGCCTAGGTATGTTTCTGACACTTCCCAGGTACAAGGATACTCCTTGTGTATACTGCTGACATCAAAGATTCACTCTCGGACATTCCATGTACACCTCAGACACTTCCAGGTAGACCTCAGACACTCCCAGGTACACTCTCCTCAGACACTCCCCAGGTACACCTTCTGACAATTCTGGTGTGCCACCTCTTACCCCAGGTACCTTTGACGCCCCCAGGTACTCCCTCAGACACTCCCAGGCACACCCCAGGCAATTCCCAGGTACACAACGCTGACACTTCCAGGTACACCCCTCACACTTCCAGGTACCACCCCTGATACTTGCGGCACACCTCTGACACTACCAAGTACACCAATGACACTCCCAGGTACACCACTGACACTCCCCGGTACACCTGTGACCAATTCCCAGGTACATCATGACACTCCCAGGTACACTTCTGGACTCTTCAAGGTACACTCTGACACTCCCAGGCACACACCTCTGACACTCCCAGGTACACCTCTGATAGTCTAAGGAACACTCTCTGACACTCCCAGGTACACCTCTGACACTTCCAGTACACCCCTCAACACTTCCAGGCACACACCCCTGACACTTGTGTTAACACCAATGACACTCCCAGGTACAATTCTCTGACACTCCAGGTACACCTCGTTGACACCCCAGGCACACCGCCGACACTGCCAGGTACACCTCAGACACTGCTAGTACCTCAGACACTCCCAGGTAAAGCTCAGACACTCTTGTGTAACACTAGACAATTCTTATGCACCTGTGACACTCCTGCGTACCTTCTGACACTCCCAGGCACACCTCTGACACCCCAGGTACACCTCCTGACACTCCCAGGTACAATTCTCTGACACTCCCAGGTACACTTCTCACACACCCAGGTACACCTTGACACTCTGTACACTCTCACATACTCCCAGGTACATTCCTGACACTTTCCTTCTGTGATACACCTATGCCACTCCCAGGTACAACAATGATACTACCCAGGTACACCTCTGACACCCCAGGTACACCTCCGATACTCCCCAGGTACACCTCCGATACTCCCAGTGTACACCTCAGACACTCCCGGTTCACCTCTGATACTTCCAGATAGCTACACCTCTGACACTCCCAGGTACACCAATGATACTACTGTGCGCCCTGACACTCCCAGGTACACCCTGACACTCCCAGGTACAATTTCTGCTACTCTATGTAAGCCACACCTCTTGACACTTCCAGGTACAATTTCTGACACTCTAGGCTACCTCTTGACACTTGGTGGTACACCAATGACACTCGAGGTACAATTCTCTGACACTTTAGTACACCTCTCTGACAATTTAGGTACACCTTACACCAATGACACTCTAGGTACCACCTCTGACACTTCCAGGTACACCCTGACACTTCAGGTACACAATGATACTCCCAGGTACACCGCTGACACTCCCAGGTACACCGCTGACACTGCCAGGTACACCTCAGACACTGCCAGGTACTCCTCAGACACTCCCAGGTAAGCTCAGACACTCCCAGTTCCACCTCAGAAACTCCCAGGTGCACCTGACACTCCCAAGTGCACCTCTGACCTCAGGCACACATCTGACACTCCCAGGTACACCGCTGACACTCCCAGTTACACCTCAGGCACTCCAGTTCACCTCTGACACTTCCAGGTACACCCTGACACCTCAGGTACCTCTGACCCTTCAGGTACACCTCTGACACTCAGGTACACTTCCCACACTCAGGTACACCTCCGACACTCCCAGGTACACCTCGACACTCCCAGGTAGCCTTCTCCACCCAGGTACACCTTGACCTCCCAGCCACCTCTCATACTCCCAGGTACACCTCTGACACTTCCAGATACACCTCTGACACTCCAGGTACACCAATGATACCAGGTACACCTCAGACACTTCCAGGTGACCTCAGGCCTCCCAGGTACACCTTAGACACTCGCAGGTACACCACTGACACTCCCAGGTACACCCCTGACACTCCATGTGCACCTCAGACACTCCAGGGTACACCTCCGACACTCCCAGGTACACCTCCGATACTCCCAGGTACACCTCTGACACTCCCAGGTACTCCTCTGACACTCCCTGGTTCCCCTCTGACACTCCCAGGTACACCAATAACACTCCCAGGTACACCAATGACACTCCCAGGTACACCACTGACACTCCCAGGTACACCTCTGACACTCCCAGGTACCAATGACACTCCCAGGCCTCCTGACACTTCAAGGTACACCTCTGACACTCCCAGGTACCCCTCTGACACTCCCAGGTACACCTCCTGACACTCCTAAGAACACCTCCTGACCTCCCAGGTACACCAACGACACTCCCAGTGCACCACTGACCTCCTGGTACACCTCTCAGACACTTCCAGGTACACCAATGACACTCCCAGGTATACCTCTGACACTTCAAGGTACACCTCTGACACTCCCAGGTACACCTCTGACACTCCCAGGTACACCTCTGACACTCTAAGGAACACCTCTGACACTTCCAGGTACACCCCTGACACTCCCTGGTACACCAATGACACTCCCAAGTACACCTCTGACACTCCCTGGTACACCTCTGACACTCCCAGTTACACCAATGTCACACTCAGGTACACCTCTGACACTTCCAGGTACACCCCTGACACTTCCAGGTACACCAATGATACTTCCAGGTACACCGCTGACACTCCCAGGTACACCGCTGACACTGCCAGGTACACCTCAGACACCGCCAGGTACTCCTCAGACACTCCCAGGTAAAGCTCAGACACTCCCAGTAACACCTCAGACACTCTCAGGTGCACCTGTGACACTCCCAAGTGCACCTCTGACACTCCCAGGCACACCTCTGACACTCCCAGGCACACCTCCGACACTCCCAGGTACACTTCTCACACACCCAGGTACACCTTTGACACTCCCAGGTACACCTCACATACTCCCAGGTACACCTCTGACACTTCCAGATACACCTATGACACTCCCAGGTACACCAATGATACTACCAGGTACACCTCTGACACTCCAAGGTACACTTCCGATACTCCCAGGTACACCTCCGATACTCCCAGGTACACCTCAGACACTCCCTGGTTCACCTCTGATACTTCCAGATACACCTCTGACACTCCCAGGTACACCAATGATACTACCAGGCACACCTCTGACACTCCCAGGTACACCTCTGACACTCCCAGGTACACCTCCTGACACTCCCAGGTACACACCTCCTGGCCTCCCAGGTACCTCTGACACTCCTGGTACTCTGACACTCCCATGTGTCCACCAGCCAGCACACTCAGGTACACCTCTGACACTTCCAGGTACACCCCTGACACTTCCAGGTACACCAATGATACTCCCAGGTACACCGCTGACACTCCCAGGTACACCCCTGACACTGCCACGTACACCTCAGACACTGCAAGGTACACCTCAGACACTCCCAGGTAAAGCTCAGACACTCCCAGTAACACCTCAGACACTCCCAGGTGCACCTGTGACACTCCCAAGTGCACCTCTGACACTCCCAGGCACACTTCTTACACTCCTAGGTACACCTCCGACAATCCCAGGTACACCTCTGACACTCCGAGTTACACTTCTCACACACCCAGGTACACCTTTGACACTCCCAGGTACACCTCTCATACTCCCAGGTGCACCTCTGACAATTCCAGATACAAATCTGACACTCCCAGGTACACCAATGATACTACCAGGTACACCTCTGACACTCCCAGTTACACCGCTGACACTGCCAGATACACCTATGACACTCCAGGTACACCCCTGACACTCCCAGTTACACCCCTGACAATCCCAGGTACACCTCAGGCACTCCCAGGTACACCTCTGACACTTCCAGGTACACCCTTGACACTTCCAGGTACACCCCTGACACTTCCAGGTACACCTCTGACACTCCCTGGTACACCTCTGACACTTCCAGGTACACCTCTGACACTCCCAGGTACACCTCTGACACTCCCTGATACACCAACGACACTCCCAGGTAAACCAATGACTCTCCCAGGTACACCTCTGACACTCTCAGGTACACCTCTGACACTCCCAGGTACACCTCTGACACTCCCAGGTACGCCTCTGACACTCCCAGGTATACCTCTCACACTCCCAGGTACACCTCTGACACTCCCAGGTATTCCACTGACATTCCCTGCTTCACCTCTGACACTCCCTGGTACACCTTTGACACTCACAGGTACACCTCTGACACTCCCAGGTACTCCTCCGATACTCCCAGGTACACCTCCGATACTCCCAGGTACTCCTCTGACACACCCTGGTACACCTCTGACACTCCCAAGTACACCTCTGATACTCCCAGGTACACCTCTGACACTTCCAAATACACCTCTGGCACTCCCAGGTACACCAATGATACTACCAGGTACACCTCTGACACTCCCAGGTACACCTCTGATACTCCCAGGTACACCACTGACACTTACGGATACACCTATGACACTCCCAGGTACACCAATCACACTCCCAAATACAACTCTGACACTCCCAGGTACACCACTGACACTACCAGATACACCTATGACATTCCAGGTACACCCCTGACACTCCCAGTTTCACCCCTGACACTCCCAGGTACACCTCTGACAATCCCAGGTACACCTCAGGCACTCCCAGGTACCTTCTGAAACTTCCAGGTACCGCTTGACACTTCAGGTACACCCCTGAACTTCCAGGAACACCTCTGACACTTCAAATGCCCCTCTGACACTCCCAGGTACCAATCACCTCCCAAGTACAACTCTGACACTCCCAGGTACACCACTGACACTACAGGTACACCTCTGACACTCCTAGGCACACCTCTGACACTCCCAGGTACACCTCTGACACTCCTGCTTCACCTCTGATACCCAGATACATCTCTGACCTCCCAGGTACACCCAATGATACCAGGGGCCTCTGACACTCCCAGGTACCTCTGACACTCCCAGGTACCTCTCACACACCAGGTACACGACACTCCCAGGTCTCACACCTCCCAGGTACACCTCTGACGCTTCCAGATACACCTCTGACCTCCCAGGTACACCAATGATACTACCAGGTACCTCTGACTCCAGGTACACCTCCGGTGCTCCCAGGTACTCCGGCCTCCCAGGTACACCTCAGACACTCCC
>NW_024723891.1:22500-44149 GCF_018991925.1 Homarus americanus | reverse complement strand
GGACCATAATACGTTTAAGGATTACCAGCCTCTCCCGGAACGCTCAGCTGATATGCATCTAGGTGTCCAATATAATGTCTCTGTCTGTCTATCTGTCTCTGTCCTGTCTAAAACTTTCTTAATGTGTGTTTTAGTTTACCTATATACTAAATTCTACTATACACACACACACACAGACGCACACACACACACACACACACACACACACACACACACACACACACACACACACACACACACACACACACACACACACACACACACACACACACACACACACACACACACACACACACACACACACACACACACACACACACACACACACACACACACACACACATTGGTACCTTGACCTTTGATATATTGTTACTCTAAAACAAGTATGTCATGCCCTAAGTAGAACAGGAATAAAGGTAAAGCAGGTGTTGAGACTCTTTGCTGTGGTATTGTAGGCTAAAAGACGATGGGATACTGTGGTGGGATGTGATGGATGTGGTGGGTGTGGTGGATATGGTGGGTTGTGGTGGATGTGGTGGATGTGGTGGATGTGATGGATGTTGGTGTGGTGGATGTGGTTAACTAATTTTTTGTAATATATGAATGCTTATCTATAAAAATTATTTGCAGTATTTTTATCTCGGTTTTTAAAGCAACAGAAATATCGTATTTTTAGCTTGTGTTTAGAGGCCATTATATCCGTTTTTCATGACCTGACTGATATTGTTTTACCTAGATGAGATATTTTGTTTTCCCTCTAACCTCCTAACTTGACATGACCTATCTACCTAACTGACCTGACAGCATGACCTGTCTATTAGTAGTATAGCAACAACGGGAGGAGGAAGAGGGGGAGGGAGGAGGAGGAGGAGGAGAGAGGAGAGGTTCCATCCACCCCGATCACCCACATTACGTAAACAACCAATCTTGAGTCTAATTTTTCTAGACGTAAAGTTTTAATTGGTTCATCACAATAGATCCGCACTGACTTAAATGTAGCGCCGTGACCTCAAGCACTCTGTATCTAGTTCTGTCATCAAATAAATCTTTATTGTTTTGTTTTAATTTTACACCATAGTTGCGTCTCTTCTATCCCTACTGACTTACTGATTAACGTCAATTTCCCAGGAGTGGTTTTTTCTTACTCTTTTCTCTCTGTCAGTGCTTGGTTTGTGGGGGTAAGTGTGGGATTTTCTTGTACACAATGTTAGCATCCTGTATTACCTCTTATTCAGCCAATGGTGGAAACACACACACACACACACACACACACACACACACACCAGTCCCAAGGGTAGAAATGTCAAGATTCACAAGGGTTCATGAGTCTGTTTGTAGGGATGTTTGGGTGCTTGTTTGTGTTTGTTCTGCATTTGTTTGAATGTTTTGTTCTGTTTGTTTGAATGTTTGTTTCTGTGTTTGTTTGAATGTTTGTTTCTGTGTTTGTTTGAATGTTTGTTTCTGTGTTTGTTTGAATGTTTAGATGTTTATTTCTATTGTGTTTCAGTATTTCAGCGTTTGTCTGTATGTTTATCATCATTATCATTATTTCCATCATCAATATTATTACAACCATTATTACTAATAATACTATAACTTATCAATATCATTATTATTTCTATTATTATCATCATTATTATTATTATTACATTATTATTATTATCATTACAAATATTACTAACATGTAACCAAATTACTTCCGGGTTTAGGTTAAAAAAATATATATATAAACTAGTCACTCAAACTATCTGTAATAATTTCTATATTAAACAAAATCTGATTCCATTATACAATTAATTTTGAACATTTTAATTATGAGACGGAAAAATATATGACATCTAAAACCACGGCTTAATTCACAATGTAAAATTAACAATGTATGATAATTAACTCTATTGGTGATTTTTCTCTTCACCTGTACCTGAATAAACAAAAATATACATTAATATACCCAGGTCACTGTACCGCCATGATACCGGGTGGAAGCGCTGTGATTCTCTCTCTCTCTCTCTCTCTCTCTCTCTCTCTCTCCTCTCTCTCTCCTCTCTCTCTCTCTCTCTCTCTCTCTCTCTCTCTCTCCCCCCTTCTCATTCAATTTGTCTATCTCCCATTCTTTTCTCTCTCTCCCATTCTATCCTTCGTCCAGGTACGAGAGAGATAATACGTGATAAATACGATAACCACACATAACTGTATATAACGAAAGAGAATAAGAAGAAGAGGAAGAAGAAAGAGCTGCTAATAAAAGGTAACATAATCATAATTCTTCTTCTAAAAATACACAGGATAAAAACAAAAACAGGAAACACGAAAGAATGAATAAGTAACAAGGCGATAATTACATTTCTTAAAATACGCAAGAGGTAAAAGGAGAAACAGAATAGAGGAGGGATAATAACGCAAGAATTAACCTTCCCTTAAAATATCCACGAGTGATTAAAATGAACGAACAAATGACCAATAACCCAGATAATTACGTTCCTTCTTTTACAAATACACAAGAGAAGCAAAAAAATGGAAGACGGGGAATACACAACTCAACAATAATTATCATTTCCTGAATATTACCCCCCCCAAAAAATAACACAACGAATGAGGGAATAAGCCATAGGGTAATAATTAACCTTTCTACTTTTGAATTCCAGGATGTATATAGAAGCCAAGTGGAAAGAAGAAGAATACTCACTTCCTGCCTGTAGGGAAACTGGTTCGAGGTCCCTGGGTTACCCTTAGTCACCCCAGCTGTGAATTGGTACCTTACTTTACAATTGGGGAAGTGAAGGCTGTCAAGTGCACTGCCGCCCGTCACACTATTATACTTACTACTGTACCTAGACATAGTACTGTAACAACCATACTGTCTCTAATTGGTCGTTAGGCCTATGGGACTTAATTTTACCCCATTGAAGGTTACGGAAAAGCAATAAATAAATAAAGCAAAGGTGAAAAGTAATAACGATAAAAATGAACGCAAGAGTATATAGAACGAAAGGGTGAATAAGGAATAATATAATAATTACGCTCATAAAGGAGTGATAAGAAAATAAAACAAGTAAGAAAGAGCAAAGGAGTGAAAGAAGGAAGAGAGTGTGAGAAGGGAGGAAAGAGGGAGAGATAGATACAGAGAATGGAAAGGAAGCAATGAGGAGAGAGAGAGAGAGAGAGAGAGAGAGAGAGAGAAGAGAAAGAGGGAAAGAAAGAGAAAGAGGGGAGAAATAGAGGAAAGGGAAGGGAGTAATGAATATACCCATCAGAGCACCATTCCATTTTTCAGGGGGGCACAAATTACACAGATTACCCCTGGGTACGGTTGGTTTACGTAACCCGGAAAAAAAAAAAACAGGGATTACTTTTTCGGTAGTTACTGTGCCGGATAAGCTACCCTCGATTCCATTAGATTATTACGGGTGAGTTTCGGTAATTATGGAAAGTATTCGCTATTTAAATTATAAGTACATAAAAAAAATATCTTACTCCCAATTATGTTAATATCTGTCATGATGTAATAAATAGTTAGGACAATGACTATATCAAACACAAGGAAAATAGAAACTCAAAGTATATACGTATTACCTGAAAGTAAGAAAGTATTACCTCAGAGTATGAGAATATTACCTCAAAGTAAGAAAGTTTTACCTCAGAGTATGAAATATTACCTCAAAAAAGTAAAAAGTTTTACCTCAGAGTGTAAATATTACCTCAAAGTAAGAAAAGTTTTACCTCCAGAGTATGAAGATATTACCTCAAAGTAAAGAAAGTTTTACCTCAGAGTATGAAAATGTTACCTGAAAGTAAGAAAGTATTACCTCAGAGTATGAGAATATTACCTCAAAGTAAGAAAGTTTTACCTCAGAGTATGAGAATATTACCTCAAAGTAAGAAAGTATTACCTGAAAGTATATAAATATTACCTGAAAGTATAAAAGTATTACCTTCAATGTACGAATATTTTCTACAGTGAAAATAAGCCCAAACCTTGACACACAATTCACAATAAACTTCAATCCTGTTCGAGACACGTTGCCCCAGACTCGTTATGTATTCATGTATACTAACGAGCTGTTTACGTATGATCGGTCAAGTGGTGATGCTATTGATGTGTAGTGCCACTGTCCTTGTAGTTTTGGGGGTGATTCAACTGCAAGGGTTGTTAAGCACCGTTCATGAAGTCTTAACTGTTGGTGTTTCAATTGCTAAGGTTATGAAGCACTGTTAACTAGGTCTTAGTTTGAGGTGCTTCAACGGCCAGGTTTTATAACAAGGACGACCACAACAACAACAAAGAGGTCTAGGACAAGTAAATGTGACCTCAGTGTTGACCTGTGATGACCTCGTTGACCTTCAAGTGTGATGGAAGATCAGAGACAACCGAGAGTAAGGTATGTGAGGGAGAGACTACCATGTGAGGGAGAGACTACCATGTGAGGGAGAGACTCTACCATGTGAGGGAGAGACTACCATGTGAGGGAGAGACTACCATGTGAGGGAGAGACTCTACCATGTGAGGGAGAGACTACCATGTGAGGGAGAGACTACCATGTGAGGGAGAGACTCTACCATGTGAGGGAGAGACTACTTTGTGAGGGAGAGAGAGGGAGACTTTGCTTTGGGGTGACCTTAATGTGCCTGCAGAAACACCTTACGGTAAAAATATTCAGGATGGCATAACTGTCCCGTTAAGTGAGGGAGCGAAGGAGGAAGGAAGGAAGGAATGAAGGAAGGAAGGGAGGGGGGAAGATGGAATGGAGGAAGGAAGGCAGAAGGAAGGAGTGAAGAAGGAATGTAGGAAGGAAATGGTGAAGAAGGGAAAAGAGAGAAGAAGGAAGGAAGGAAGGAGAGGGGGGAAAGAAGTGAACAAAGGAGGGTGGCTGAGAGAAGAAAGGAGGGAGGAAGAAGGAAGGGAAGAATGGAGGGTAAATGAAGGAAAGGAGAAAGAAAACAAGGAAGATAATAGGATAAAGAAGAGAGCGAGTAAAGAGAGGAGAGGAAGAAAGTGGAAGCAGAGAATGAAGGAGAGTTGGATGGAAAGGGGGAAGGGAAAACAGAGGAGGAGAGAGGGAAGACGGGGTGAAGGAAAGAGAGAAAGAAGATAAGAGAATAGGAGGAGGAACAAGAGTGAAAGAAAATAAGGAAATGTGAGAATGTGAAGAAGGAGAAGAGAGTGAAAGAAGGGAGGAAGGGAAGATAATAATGCAAGGAGGAAGAAGACAAGGAGAAGGAGAAGGAGGAGGAGGGAAGGAGAGGAATTACAGGATAATGTCCTGGATCACCTCCACGTAATGTTCCCCACCACTCACCCACTACTACCTGGGAAGGAAGGAAGGAAGGAAGGGGGAGGAGGAAGGAAGGAAGGAAGGAAGGAGGGAGGGAGGGGGAGAGGAGGTAGGGAGGGAGGAAAGAAGGAGGGAGGCAGGGGAGAAAGAAAAGACGTAAATGAAAGAAGGAAGGGAGAGAAGGAATAAGGGTGAAGTGGTGATGATGCTGGTGGGTAGCAGTGAGGGAGATTAACTACTGAAAGGATGTAAAATATAGGGTGGAAGGAGGGAGGAAATGAGGCTAGGGTGATAACCATCTTGACTGAGTGATCCACCGTGTGTGTCAATACCTGGCTCATTAACGCAGGTACAGTACTGCCACACCTGTACATAGCCAAATAACCAACAGTTTTTCTCCAAATATTGTTATGCCATCTACTAGCCTCCCCCCCCCCATAATACACAATAAAACAACACTACTGACACATTCACGTCGTAGGGTGACGATAGTGTGGACATAATAGAGTAAAATTACATTACAATTTTAATTAGATGTTGATAGTAATTTCTTAATGACACTTGGGATTATTTTCTAACAACACGCTCTAGTCTTCCAGGAATGAATATCTGTAATTATGTATCGTAAAGTATTCATCTTGTATTTTTTTCCGGGTTCTGTAATTTATAAAATATATAGAATCAACTTTTTTAGAAATAATTGATAAGTACTGATTTTTGCACTGGTAAAATATGGCTGATTAGGTTTATTATATTTTCCTGTTATAAAGAAGTTAACATTGTATATATAGATGGATGGATACGAACACAGAGGTGCTCACCACACTCACCACACTACCGCCACACTCACCACACTACCACCACACTCACCACACTACCACCACACTCCCACCACACTACCACCACACTCACCACACTACCACCACACTCACCACACTACCACCACACTCACCACACTTCAGTATCACCACACCCACCACACAACACACACACACTCACCCACATTACCACCACACTACCACCACACCACACACACCACCACACCACACACTTCAATGTCACCACCCACCCACAACACGAGACACTGAGAGGGGCAGAGAGCGTATGTGGCGCTGTAAAAACAGGAGGGGGGCAGAATCATAAGCTGCTTCACCACAGAATACTGGACACACTCCTGGTTTGTGAGTTCAACCTGCCTACCCCTAACCCTAACCTGCCTACCCAAGAGCCTGCCTACCCCTACCCTAACCTACCCTACCCTACCCTACCCTACCCTACCCTACCCTAACCCTACCCTAACCTAACCCTACCCTACCCTAACCTAAAACACCAACTAATGACCACATGTTATGGACCAAATGAGATCAGATTTTTAACCCAATTTTTTTTAACATATTCGAAAACTCTTAGATTACGTCACTGTTAATATCGATCACATATAACAATTATAATCACAAAAATACCAGATTATATCAGACTATAGGCTACAAAAGGGACAAATTACGTATCTTTATATAATTATAATAACCATACACACATACTTAAAGACACTATAAAAGCTGATAGTATTTATGATGATAGTCTTAATGTGTTAACAAACCTCCACCCGCCTGTACACTGAGCTGCCGGCCATCAACGGTGAGTAAAAACAGAAATAAACCAGTCAGTCAAAAAATACAACTGACTGACTCATATAAAACACTGTATATGTATAGCACAAAAGTTAAAACAACACAGGTGTATGGTTAAAAAAATACTGAATAAAATTTAAAGAGAAAGAGAGAGAATATGCAACGTAATTTTTTTTGTACAATATACATATATCATTCTGACTCCTACACATCAAGAAAAAAACAAAAATAAAAACACTACACTCTCTTCCTTCATCACCCACATAACCATCAACATTATTCCACTACTACTACTACTACTACTACTACTACTACTACTACTACTACTACTAATAATAATAATAATAATAATAATAATAATAATAATAATAATAATGTAAACAGTGTGTTGTGTGTGTTAGGACGACCCAAGTCTCTCACCCGCCTGACAGTCAGTGTGGGAAACATACAGTATTTCAAAATTGTCCCAGACCTTGTAATAACGTGTGTGTGTGTGTGTGTGTGTGTGTGTGTGTGTGTGTGTGTGTGTGTGTGTGTGTGTGTGTGCGTGTGTGTGCGTGCGTGTGTGTGCGTGCGCGTGTGTGTGTGTGTGTGTGTGTGTGTGCGTGTGTGTGTGTGTGTGTGTGTGTGTGTGTGCACGATGTGTGTGTGTGTGTGTGTGTGTGTGTGTCCAATGTGCGTCCGTGACCACATTCTCTCTCACTTCACACAACAAATTCAAATACTCCTCCCTTCTCTCTCTCACCCACCAGGACAGAGCGAGGAGATATCTCTCACCAGGGCGCCACACCACCTCTCATCTCTCCCACACACAGCACATCCAGTCCAACTATCTCGCCTCGGGTATTTACATATAATGTTTATTGTGTACAAGATGCTGCGTGATACACAATGCTGAGGATATTAGCTTAAATAAATATAACGAATAACAACACCAAAGTAGGATAACATAATTATTTGGTAACGTTTCGACAGTATCTCTTATCATCATCATCATCGTCATCATTATCATCATAATCAGACCTAAACTATCGGAAATACAATACAATACAAACGATAATAAATAAATTAGAGTATTGGTCACATTAATATAAGAGCCTCAACGGGAAACAATTATAAAACTAAACACAAAAAAAAACACAAGAAAATATTGCTTACTAAAATACATACAATTAACATACAGAGCAAAATTGTATGAATATTATTAATTAACAAAAAAATGCAAAAAGTTTTAGAGCAAATATGACAACAACAAAAACAACAATAATAATAATAATAATAATAATAATACTAATAATAATAATAATAATAATAACAACAACAATAATAATAATAATAATAATAATAATAATAATAGTAATAATAATAATAATAATAATAATAATAACAACAACAATAATAATAATAATAATAATAATAATAATAATAACACTGTCTTCCCCTTACCTTCAGTTTCATCTATTAATATCTCCACCAACATCTCACCTTCGCTAATTATATGACCACAATAGTTCATTTCACCTCATTACACACACTACCAGTATATCTCTCGTTCCTGCAGCTAATCCAGGGAACATAACCAATGCATACGTACACGAACACAACCAACACACAACCAACACACAACCAATACCCAACCAACACACAACCAACACACAACCAACACCCAACCAACACACAACCAACACACAACCAACACACAACCAACACCCAACCAACACACGTACGGTATACATATAAGAAGATATATATTATTGTATTAATCTCTCACCTGTGTATGTATCTTATGATCACAAGTATTTACAAAGCTTATTTTTTCATAGACTAATTCCAGTATATTTTAACCCCAAGTCGAGTAACGTGACATCAAGGCTAAACGGAGTTGATTTAACCTGAAATAAGTAAGTAAGTAAGCAAGTAAGTAGCTAAGTAAGTTAAATTCCATCAGGTAACAGTCATAAACTCTGGAACTTATTAAACTGATCTTCTTTTGGTGAATGAACCGGCCAGATTGTGTAACGTAATGGTTAGGTTAAGTATGTAAGGTTAGGTTAGATTAGGTTAAGTTTGAATAGCTATGTAAGGTAAGGTAAGGTAAGGTAAGGTAAGGTAAGGTAAGGTAAGGTAAGGTAAGGTAAGGTTTGGTTAGGTAAGGTAAGGTAAGGTTTGGTTAGGTAAGATTATGTTAAGCTATGTTAGGTTGGTAAGGTTAGTTTACATAAGGTAAGGTAAGGTGAGGTAAGGTAAGGTGAGGTAAGGTAAGTTAAGGTGAGGTAAGGTAAGGTAAAGTAAGGTAAGGTAAGGTAAATACAATCTTCCCTTAAGGCGTCACTCACAAACAATATAACGAGATATTGGTCGTAAAAATACAAATTCACTTACGGTTTAACGCCTAAAGATCGCTCCATATTACTTAAACAACACGTACGGTAATTATCACTAATAAACCACAATAAACCACTAAACACATGTAATTATCTAATAATAATAGTGAAAACATCAATAATAAACATCAATAGTTAAATAATGTTAATTCTCTTTATACGTAATAGGAGTCTCCGTGTTGCCACTGTTTAGTATTCACGTACCATATGTTAGTCTTATGTGGGTAATATATTAGACCCGGGAGCAAATTCATTAGTCAGCGTCACACATCATCAAGAGGGTGACAGGTGGAACGGTAATATTAGGGCAGGTAAATGGAGGTCAAGGCAACTCACCTGTCACACGCTGCCCAGGTGAGGTCGAACCGTTTTCTGTCATCTTCAACCGGTGGCAACACTCGTTAATGTGCTCTTTTAAATCACTCTACTGTCTCTATTCACTTCACTGTTCTTTGTCACTTATAAAACTAATAAATCAACACAATAGATAATTATGTTCCAGTAATAACCCTGTTGGTGGCGTTATTTAGAGCTAAACACTGAAAAACTATTATAGAAAACGGGCACAGTTTACCCTCGGCTATACTGAGGCGCACTGAACTGGCAGCTGTTACCTTATCCCCCCACACTTTACCTCATTCCCACCTTGCTGCTGATTGGTCAATGCTACCTGTTCTTACCCCTAATTGGTCAGTACCTTCAAGTTCAAATTTAAACTTGTTTATTGTCAACGTTTTTTTGGTAGCAAACAAAGACTTCACACACGATATATATATATATATATATATATATATATATATATATATATATATATATATATATATATATATATATATATATATATATATATTATATATATGCACATACATGTATACATCAGTGTTAGTATACATAATAAAATACTTAGATGTCCGTGTACTTCAATATTTGTATACACATTTATATAATAGACACACGTAGATGAGAATAAAAGCACACTTGACTACTGTATTGATAAACTTGTTTAAGTATCAATAAACAGTATAAACCATTACAGGCAGACTTATACACTGTTCCATCGGCTAAACTAAGCCTCAAAGATCTGGTCTACACACAAGTCTGACCAAACGTGGCGATAAATGGTACAAAATAACACACGGAAATAATTAACTTTTCTGTGTGAATTTATTATCTTGAAGAGTTAAGATAAAATAAATATTTATCCCTAAAGGCAAAAAATATATAAATAAACAATGATAATAAATGTTCTTTAAAAATATATAAACAAATAAATTACCCCAAAATATACTTAAATATACTTACTCTTTTTTTCTTACATAGATAACTCACTACTCCACTTTACACTTTACTACTTACTTAAATACGAAGCAAAATATTATACTTTTCATCAGGTTTTCTAATATAAAAAGCCTTTGGTCTATGAATCTAAGGGAGGGTTAAGACTAGTGGTTAAGTAAGGGGTGTTAAGTGAGGCACCTAACTACCTAATCACACTTACAATACTTACAACAGTTGCCTATCTAGCACACTTTACTACACGTCCAATAGGCAGAAATTATTGGCGGGGTCTTACTACTAAAAAGCATCTTATCTTAAATACTAACCAGAAACGAAGCGGAAATTCAATAATACTGTACTTACAAAGATCAATTAATAAGCACACTTTACACTTTACTACACGATCAATAGGAAATAATATACTGCGTTTCTTAATACTAAAAAGCAGTTTGTCTTAATCACCATTGACATATGAAGCGTAGTTTGATGACGACAATACTTACAGAGGTCACTTCTCTACCACACTTTACTGTACTACAGGTCAGATACGGAACAACACGACGCATTTGTTACTTCTAATATAAAGCTTAATTATATTGTCTAACAAGCTAAGTGGATACGGGGGGTCAACCGCTTCTAATTCCTGCCACAGCTTGTTAAAGGCGGCTATCAACTGCCCCAACTACGGCAGACAAACAACCTTGATTGCCCCAACTAAAGATACAGGACCACGACCTCGTTCTGGTTTAACTGTACCTCTGCTAGTTTCCGCTCGTGAACCATCAACAACAACACTGTGAACAAGCTCGCTGGCCAGGTGTTCATTCCCCAAACGTTACAATAAAACCTTAATGTCTGTGTGTCTATCGGTCATAATATCCGGTACATTAATTGCTCTTAACCGGACTAGTTATATCTATCATATGGGCATGAGTAGCAATACAATCTACTAAACCTTCAGTACACAATGAGACACCAAGACCAGCACTACACTCGACAGGTGGACTGGGTTGGGAGGCAAATACTGTAACCACTCCGCCACAGCATCCTTCTACCTCACGTTTGGGGAATGAGCTTGACCAACACCGTGTAGACAGAGAGTGTGGAGTAAGGTGAGAGGTGAGGGGTGTAAGGTGAGGTGTGGGTGAGAGGTGAGGGGTGTAAGGTGAGGTGTGGGTGTAAGGTGAGAGGTGAGGGGTGTAAGGTGAGGTGTGGGTGTGAGGTGAGAGGTGAGGGGTGTAAGGTGAGAGGTGTAAGGTGAGGTGTGGGTGTGAGGTGAGAGGTGAGGGGTGTAAGGTGAGGTGTGGGTGTAAGGTGAGAGGTGAGGGGTGTAAGGTGAGGTGTGGGTGTGAGGTGTGGGGTGTAAGGTGAGGTGTGTGGTGAGGGTATGAGGTATGAGTTGTGAGGTAAGATGTGAGGTGTGAGGGAGGGGACACAGGGGTAAGCGAAACTAGCGTACTCAAAATAGTGGACATTGTGAGAGGAGGTTTGTGAGTTATGAGTATTGTTTGTGAGTTATGAGTATTGTTTGTGAGTTATGAGTATTGTTTGTGAGTTATGAGTATTGTTTGTGAGTTATGAGTATTGTTTGTGAGTTATGAGTATTGTTTGTGATTTAGAGAGTATTGTTTGTGAGTTATGAGTATTGTTTGTGAGTATAATGAACTGTGTATTATATAAAGCTATTGTATGTACTAATAGATCATATGAACTGGGTATGTGTACTGGGTATGTGTATTGGGTATGTGTACTGGGTATGTTTACTGGGTATGTGTACTGGGTAAGGTTAAGACATAGACAGATGGCTAGACTGTGTGTACAACTCTTCTGTGTTATGTAGACATGGACTAAATATGGCTGACAACCTGACACAGACAGACAGAAAGACAGACAGACAGACAGACAGACAGATAGATAGATAGATAGATAGATAGATAGATAGATAGATAGATAGATAGATAGATTTACTGAGCATAGATATACTTATACCAAAAAGGTGTGTGTGTGTGTGTGTGTGTGTGTGTGTGTGTGTGTGTGTGTGTGTGTGTGTGTGTGTGTGTGGTGTGTGTGTGTGTGTGTGTGTGTGTGTGTGTGTGTGTGTGTGTGTGTGTGTGTGTGTGTGTGTGTGTGTGTGTGTGTGTACGTGATCAGAGGGAAGAATGGGAAGGTGTGTAGGTGTATCGAGTCCCTCACAACACTTTGTATACAGAACACACACACACACAGCTCCGGGCGTTAGGGTGTAGATGATGTAGACATGAGGTGTTCTAAAGCCACCGTTCTGGAGGCAGTGTAGTGTGTGGGTGTAGGCAACCAGGGAACACCGAGAGGAGGTTAGAAGGTGTACCTAAGTGTATTGTATATGGGTGTACGTGCCGTGTGAGTAGTGTAGGGAGAGAGATGGAGGGTGTACAGGTGTCTTGTGTACCACTGACTCTCTTTATACACAAAACACTAGTCGCCAAGGTAATAAGAGGGGTGGGGGGTGGGGGGGGTGTTGCCTGCGTAGGTACACAAGCATTCGTGAGATACCAGAGAGAGTAGGTGTGGTGTGTGTAGGTGTAGGTGGACCATACAACAGAGGTGTACGTGTAAGCTGATCAGGCAGAGGTGTAGAGGGGTGTAGGAATAGCGGTGTAGAGGACAGCGAATCACACAGCAGAGGTGTAGGTGTAGGCGGATCAGGCAGAGGTGTAGAGAGGTGTGTAGGTGTAGGCGGATCAGGCAGAGGTGTAAGGGGGGTGTAGGTGTAGTGTATACCTCCTGATGCGGCGGAGGCGAGTATACCAGGTGAGGGCGGCTCTAACGTTAGTCCACTCCTGCTCACTCCGAGACCTACTCAGCCTACGACTGGTGGATAGGCCGGGTGGAGACTCTTGCCCCTCGCTGTGGAGAGATAGTGAGAGACACAGGACCGTCATGTGGCTGAGAGATACTTTACCCAAGAGAGATGCTTATGTCCAGTGTGTGTGTGTGTGTGTGTGTGTGTGTGTGTGTGTGTGTGTGTGTGTGTGTGTGTGGAGATATTTCCCTTCGCCTGGATGAGAGATATTTCTGTGTACCAGTAGAGACATTAATCTATCTCTCCTAACACTCGCTTGTCTTACTTATAAAATACTTACATCTCATCCATAGTCTAGCACTTATAAAACACTTATAAATTACTTAGCCTCTACATTATTATGATATGAGTCTTTGTGTCACTGACTCCGTTACACTTAACACAAACTATACGTACTTACAAATATACTTGAATAACCTCTATTATTTCTAAGTGTATTTATCTTACTTAAAACCTTCAAATAACATACACGATAATACTTAATGATTGTGTATAGTCGAACTGTATAAATCTCATAGCTAAAGACACACTTTTAACTCTCAAGTCAATAGGTATACTAACTAAACATACTTTATACACAAACATCTAACTAAACCTTCCAGCTAATATACACAGTTCTGATATAACTCTATGGTAAATAAGTTAATCTATCTCTGACGTGAAGGGCTGACTTGTACAACAGTGAATAAGTCAGCTGTCAAGATAAGATCGCGGTATGTAAACAAACTCAGGCCGGACGAGTGATACAGAAAACAGATTCTACTGAGAGGGAAAAAAAAAACTATCATTTTTTTTTTTCTTCAGTCGTGTGGATGACGGAGGTGGGGGTTAGGAGGGGGGTAGGTAGGTAGGTGGGTGGGAAGGGGGGGGGCAGGTAGGAGAGGGTTAACCTTAGAATTGTGACCTCCTTCCCAATAATCAACAGAGTATCGAGATTCACAAACATTCTTACGTGTATTTTTACCATTAACCTATTGTGTGTTTACGTGTCTGTTGATGGTGTAGTCTCAGTTTAATATCGACGCCATTTTTGACATATCAGTGAGTCTATAGTTTAAAGTGAGTTCCTTAGAGATGCTCCCGAATCTATCTGAGTGTCGTAACTTAAGTGGGGAAAATTACTTACATTTTGACATCTTAAGTAAAGGTAAATACGATAATTTATAAACTGGGTCATAGCTTAGTGTGTTTGTGTGTGTGTGTGAGAGAGAGCATAACGTAACGAGATTTTCTGAGAACCTGTAAGCCAGTCGCCACTCTGAGAACCCAATTCACTTAAGTTGCCGAGAAGAAAACTTTACCACTTTACACGGTACTTTTGTCTTAAGTGTGTAGTGGAGTGAGATAAATATTATAAGTGTATAGTGGAGAAGGGGAAGAAGCAAGAGGACATAGGAAGACATAGGAAGAGGAGGACAAGGATGAAGAGGGAGGAAGAGGATGAGGAGATGGCGTACGAGGAAGAGAGAAAGAGAAGAAAATATGAAAAAGAAACATGAAGAAGAGAAAGAGAATGAGACGATTGACAGAAAAGGATAAGAGAAAGAAAACGATAACTAGAAAACGAAGGAGAGAGAGAGAGAAATGTAAATCACACAGAAACGATATATGATGAAAAAAACGAAAGAAAGAGATCATATTGACGTAACCAACAAATTATCAACGTGTCTCACAGCTGAGCGTCCGGCCTGTGTTAGTATAATAATAATAATAATAATAATAATAATAATAATAATAATAATAATAATCAAGAGCACTACAACAATGCTTATCGTTATTATCATCGTAATTAGTGTTTTTATATTAATACTTATTATTATTATTATTATTATTATTATTATTATTATTATTACTACCAATGCCGAACGCAACAAAAGTCTACGGTATTTGCTACCCACGTTTCACTATGTAACCAAGCCTGGCTCTGTAAACACAACTGGCTCTAAAAACACACCTGGCTCTATATAAACACACCTGGTTCTATATAAACACACGTGCCTCTATATAAACACACCTGGCTCTATATAAACACACCTGGCACCATATAAACACACTTGGCTCTATATAAACACACCTGACTGTATATTTTCAGCCTTCTGGCTGCCAAGCTCTTTCAATAAACCGTTAATTATTATTATTATTAAACACACCTGGCTCTATATAAACACACCAGATTATATAAACACACCTGGCTCTATATAAACACACCAGATTATATAAACACACCTGGCTCTATATAAACACACCTGGCGCCATATAAACACAAATGCCTCTATATAAACACACCTGGCTCTATATAAACACACCTGTAAGTGTCTTCAGCTATATAAAGAAACCTGTAAGTGTGTAAATTTGTAAGTGTGTAGTCCTGTGTCTCTCCGTTATCCATCCTACTTAACACTTATATCATCTGTAAGTGTTATTTTCTACTTAAGACTATACTTATCACTTAACAATTTCTTCCTAATGTGTTTCTTGGGATTCTACTTCACACTTTATTTCTACTTACGACTTATTTTCTACTTAGGATTTATTTACTACTTCAGAATACTTATTATCTACTTAAATTACTTATATTCTACTTACGACTTATTTACAAATAGACTTACTTTTTACTTATACTTATTATCTACTTACGACTAAAATCTCTACTTAAGATTTAAAGGCTTAATGAAGACTACTCATTCCCTACTTATAAATGCGTTTATAAGTGGACTATAAGGCATGACTCAGCCCTTACTTATATATTCTTATAAGTAGCGTACATGGTAAAACGTCACTTAAAACTCACAAAAGTAAAAAATATTACTTTTGGAATATTATTATTATTATTATTATTTTTGTATTAATAATTTGGACGTAAGAGAAAAAGGAAATATATATATATTATAGTTTTAAACTCTTGAGTACGATAACTTAACCTCTTGAGTACGATAACTTAACCTCTTGAGTACGATAACTTAACTTCTTGAGTACGATAACTTAACCTCTTGAGTACAATAATCTCTTGAGTACGATAACTTAACTTCTTGAGTACGATAACTTCTTGAGTACGATAACTTAACTTCTTGAGTACAACTTAATCTCTTCAGTACATTAACTTCTTGAGTACGATAATTTAACCTCTTGAGTACGATAACTTAACGTCTTGAGTACAATAACTTCTTGAGTACGATAACTTAACCTCTTGAGTACGATAACTTAACTTCTTGAGTACGATAACTTAACTTCTTGAGTACGATAACTTAATCTCTTCAGTATATTAACTTCTTGAGTACGATAATTTAACCTCTTGAGTACGATAACTTAACGTCTTGAGTACAATAACCTCTTGAGTACGATAACTTAACCTCTTGAGTACGATAACTTAACCTCTTGAGTACGATAACTTAACTTCTTGAGTACAATAACTAGCCTCTTGAGTACGATAACTTAACCTCTTGAGTACAATAACTTCTTGAGTAAGATAACTTAACCTCTTGAGTATTATATCTTAACCTCTTGAGTACGATAACTAATTGAGTACGATAACTTAACTTCTTAAGTACGATAACGTAACCTCTTGAGTACGATAACTTAACCTCTTGAGTACGATAACTTAATCCCAGGAGTCATCGTCCTCACGAGGTTAAGCCATATCAACACTTAAGAAAATAATCAAACAACAGCAAATTCTCTTGAGATTTATAAACAACAAAAGCTAATAATAAAAAGTAAATAAATTTACTTAAACCAATAAATAATCTCAATAGTTCACAGCCGTTCAATAATCATCATCAATTTTAATCTTAACTAATAAAAACAATAAGTGATTGGTCGTCGTATAAATAAAACATTGTACAAAAATATATCCACTGTTAGGGAAATACCACGAACATAATGGATAAACTAGGTAATAAATTATTATTATTATTTTTTATTTTTAGAAATGACAACTCGATCTAAACTCAAAGTTCACCTGGGCTGGGGCGATACAGGTACACACACACGTGTCTTAGGGGTCAATTTAAAGGCTCACAGCTGACGTGACGCTGGTGGTTTATAGACCTATAGATGTACACACACACACACACACACTATCAACGTCTCCTGTACACACACACACACACACACACACACACACATACACTATCAACGTCTCCTGTACACACACACACACACACACACACTATCAACGTCTCCTGTACACACACACACACACACACACACACACACACACACACACACACACTATCAACGTCTCCTGTACACACACACACACACACACACACACCCACAATATCAACGTCTCCTGTACACACACACACACACACACACACACACACACACACACACACACACACACACACACACATACACTATCAACGTCTCCTGTACGCAAACACTATTTATGTCTCCTGTACACATGTAGACACACTATGAACGTCTCCTGTAAACACGCACAAACACACACTATCAACGTCTCCTGTACACACACACACATGCACTATCAACGTCTCCTGTACACACACACACATGCACTATCAACGTCTCCTGTACACACACACACATGCACTATCAACGTCTCCTGTACACAAACACACACATGCACTATCAACGTCTCCTGTACACAAACACACACATGCGCACGCACACACACGCACACAGTCTCCTGTACACACACACAAGACCAAACAGCAGCATCTTGCCAGCTCTAAACCTCTGAAATTACCTCCTAATGACCACTACAAGAGGCAGTGTGTGTATGTCTGCTAAATACCACCGAGAGGCAGTTTAATTTATCCGACTTGAAAATTGATTAAATTACCTAAAGAAGAGCGAGGTTAAAACTGGTCGTTGACGATATTTACCTGAGTTAAATCATGAGGTCTATTTTTTCTCTCAATACTAAATGTTCCTTTTGATGCGAAATACAAGAGGAAGTGTTTTTCAGGCTACACTATCTTCATGTCGTCTTATTAAGGTAATCTCAGGTAGGTTAAGTCTCATGAAATTAACTAAATTATATCCTATGCATTAAATCGGATAAAAATCATAAAAACGGTAAATTATTCCAATACATGAAATGCAAATCACATCCAAGGTTAAGGAAAATGTGTTAAAGACATTAAAGTAAACAGAAGTTGTCCGCTGCTAACTTTACACAAGTCACGCCAACCAAAGTCCCACTCTCTCCAACACCGACAAAACCGTTTTCTGTGACTTACCTTATGGGCGACGAGTTGGCGGTGGTCCCTCCCTCCGTCGCAACGGCCTCTCCCCCTCCTACAGCTCCATCGTCAGTAGTCTTGGACTTGACCACTCTAGGCTTGACCCTCAGCTCGTTACTCTCCGTACGTGCTGGAGTCGACTCGTACGGGTGCTGGGGAAGGTTGGGAGAGTTCAGATGTTGATCTTGTGTACGAGCCTGTTCCAGCGTCGCCAGAGCCACGGAGGCGGTGGCTTGCTCAAGAGCCTCCCCGGATATAAGACTCACCCGGCGGGAATTCCTGCCAGGGGCCTTAAGGGCGGCGGGGGAGGAGGGGGAGCGGGGGCGGGGGGAGGAGGATCCTCCCAAGTAACATTCTTCCAGGTCATCGTGATCTACAACCTGCAACAACAACAACAACAACAACACGTTAGTGTATGTGGCGTAATACAACAATGTTTTATGTAACTGACACTTACACTTATAACACTATCAAGAACGAGAACCTGAGTGTTAGTAAACTCATACGTTATGTACCACAACACTAACTGTAGCAGCCACAAGTGAGATACACCGATACAGCCCTTGGCGATACTTTTGATGGCTCATTTTTATTCAGTTTTTACTGTTTTCTCTACCAAAGTCACACGACAATTGTTGTTCTACTCACCAAGTTGTGTCTTAGATGTCAAATTCTGGAATTTCACATCTTTCAATTTTAGTAAAATTTGTAGCCTTTTAGAACCTGTGAAATGAACCAAGCAAACATCCCTCCCTCCCTCCCTCACTCACCACAACACCCTCCCTCCCTCCCTCACTCACCACAACACCCTCCCTCCCTCCCTCCTCCTGCAACACCCTCCCTCCCTCCTCCTCACCACAACACCCTCCCTCCCTCACCCACCACAACACCCTCCTCTCCCTCCTCCCACCACAACACCCTCCCTCCCTCCCTCCACTCACCACAACACCCTCCCCTCCCCCCCTCCCTCCACTCACCTAACACCCTCCCTCTCCCTCTTACTCACCACAACACCCTCCTCCTCCTCACTGCCACAACACCTCCCTCCCTCCTCCCTCCTCACAACACCCCTCCCTCTCCCTCACTCCTTTCCACCACAACACCCTCCTCCCTCCCTCCTCACCACCAACACCCTCCTCCCTCCCTCACTCACCCCACAACCACCCTCCTCCTCCCCTCCCCTCACTCACCACAACACCCTCCCTTCCTCCCTCACTCACCACAACACCCTCCCTCCCTCCCTCACTCACCACAACACCCTCCTTCCCTCACTTAACATCCCTGCCGCGTCATCACTAATAAAATTCCCATCCTAATTAACCCCATCAGGGACTAAGGGAAGGTAGACCAGCTGGGAGAGGTAGCCTATTAATAGTTGAGGAAGAATAGAAGGAAATTGTGAAAACCAGGCATAACATGTTGTCTTTAGCTACTGTTTAGATAGATAGATAGATAGATAGATAGATAGATAGACAATTTCCCTTCTTTATTCTCTTTCTTCTGTTCTCTCAGTTTATTTTCCTTATCCTGTTCTCTTTCTTCCCTTACCCATTTCTCTTGCTTTCTTGAATAGTTACACGTTCATAGCTCTCTCTCTCTCTCTCTGTCTCTCTCTGTCTCTCTCTCTCTCTCTCTCTTCGATCAACGAGATTGCTTTCCGAGTCATTTCATCGGAGGGTCGACACTGTCATCTGAAGTCAGTAGATAGATTTTGTGGAGCCTTTGTCAGGTGTGTGTGTGTGTGTGTGTGTGTGTGTGTGTGTGTGTGTGTGTGTGTGTGTGTGTGTGTGTGTGTGTGTGAGTAATCATAGTATATTGAGAGAGAGAGAAGAAGAGAGAGAGAGAGAGAGAAGTGGGGAAGACTTCCTCTCTCCTACTCAAACAGTCAAGGTCATTCCATCATTCCATCCCCCCAACACTCCTACCACATTAAAACGCCAGTGTAGGCAGACAGCGGGCAATCTTTCGTCTGGCTTAGCTTAAGTGTATCATTACAAGGTGGAGAGGGACGCCAGGCACAGTTTATTGCTCGTACTGGAGGAAGGCGAGCGAACGTGAGTCTGTCGTAGCTCCTATGTGTGTTTTTACAGGGTAGAGGAATAACTCAGGCGCATATCATTGCTCGAGCAGGCAGAAGGTTGGCGAACGTTGGTATGTCGCAACTCCCGAAAGCGTGCCATAATATGATAAAAACGAAAGCCAGGCGCTGTTGATCGCTCATACTGGCAGTGGTCTAAAAATCTTATTAATTACAGGGTAAAAATAATCGCCAGACGCTACCGACTGCCAGCACTGGAACTGTTCTCACGGTACTGATCCAATAAGACTATTACCGCGGGGTAGAAACAAACGCCAGGCGCTGCTGATTGATACTACTGGCGCTGGTTTGCCTCAGGTTTCTTCCCGAGACAGTTACACTCTCCTTCATCTTCCTCCACGTCATCTCTCTCTCTCTCTCTCTCTCTCTCTCTCTCTCTCTTCACCCCCGGCCACCCACCAAGATTTCTTCCTTTAATTATCTATCTATTTATATGGGCCTATTTATCTATTTATCTACCTCTACCTATCTTGGATTACCTATTTTTATATTTATCCATTATTCTACCCTATTATTTACCTATTTTGATATATCCTTTTTAACATATAAATCGATTTGAGAAATATGAAACAATTATTGTGTTAGTTATTTCCTGAGCCCCCACTTCAGCACCACCCCCCACAGTACCCCACACCACATCATACCCCCACACCACATCAAACACAGTACCCACACCACACCACATCAGCCCTGGTACCCACCAGCCCACAGTACCCCACCACCACAATTGTGCCCCACACCACACCAGCCACAGTATCCCAACACCACCCCAACCCCACAGTGCCACACCACCCCAGCAGTGGTGTCCCCAACACCCCAACCCCACCCACAGCCCACCTGTGCCCACACCACACCAGCCCTGACCCCACACCCCAGCCCACAGTACCCCCAACACCACACCAACCACAGTACCCCACACCACACCAGCCCACA
>NW_024723891.1:15000-17500 GCF_018991925.1 Homarus americanus | reverse complement strand
CACAATGGGTAAACAATGAGTGATCTGATGTAAGAGCTACGACACCAAGACCAATTCTCTAATGTTCCTACGTTAAATTTATCTCTTATTTGGTAGATAAAGGAACAGGGCGCATCTAAATGACTCACTGTAGCTACGACACAGAGAGACGTATTCTTATTAGTTCAGTTCAATTTTCATTTCTAATTACTGAAAAAAAACATGTATATTATTGTTTCATTTCAGCTGCGACACAAAGATCGATTCTCAAGGGTTCGTAAAATAAATCTTTCTCTAAACTGTAATAAGGGGAGGCAGGTAATTGACTTACTAAAGCAACACACGAAAATAGCGTCGAAGTACCTAAGAGACTCGACCAGTTAAGTGATGCAATATTGGAGGATTAACAGCTTAGGTAATATTTAATCTAACCTAACCTAACACTGACTCACCTAAACCTAACCTAACCTACACGAATCCAGCTTCACCTACCCGACCCAACCTTAACCCAACGTAACCTAACCTACCCTACCCAACCTTAACCCAACGTAACCTAACCTACCCTACCCAACCTTAACCCAACGTAACCTAACCTAACCTCAACCAACAACACCCCGCCCCCCCCTCCTCCGTAAATTAAAAACAGTGTCTCTCAGATCCTATATATCTCACTCACGGTAACCTTAACAGAGTGATGAGAGATAAAATTAAAAAGTCTCACCAAATGTCTTTCTCATTACTGGGGCTGTGATGAGAAAACTTGCTGTGCTGAAAAGTTTAGTTGAACGTGTGTGTGTGTGTGTGTGTGTGTGTGTGTGTGTGTGTGTGTGTGTGTGTGTGTGTGTGTGTGTGTGTGTTGTTCCTTCTATGTATGTATGTATGTATGTATGTATGTATGTATGTATGTATGTATGTATGTACAGTGTGTATAAAAACTCTGGTACAATTCCGGGTTAAGAGTGGGTAGGTGGGTTGGGTGGGTAGGTGGGTTGGGTGGGTGGGTGGGTGGTGAGGCTCTAAATCCTCTCGAGAGTGGAGGCGTCGAACCTGTAATTACTGAAGTGTCAGACTGTCAACCTGAAGGTGCTGAGCTCGTATTCTTTAAGACCCGTAACGATGTAGTTCACCTCAGTAACAACATCTACAGGTACAACAACTAGGTAGAGTCTCTGTGTAACATGACGGCCATTTTGGAAGCTATTTTTGTGAATTAGTAAATGATATGAATATTGATTTTTTTTTTTAGATTTTTAAAAGAGGGAAATTTCATATAAGCATCTTTGAGAATCAGTGTTTGTGGTATAACTTAAACGGAGACAGAATCAAACGGAGACAGAATCAAACGGAGACAGAATCAAATGGAGACAGAATCAAACGGAGACAGAATCAAACGGAGCCAGAATCATTCTTTATATATACATTAAGGGAAAAATTTAACGTATATACTTTTGAGAATCCGTCTTTAAATAATACCTTAAGACAGCCAGTCAGTATAGAATCACTCATATTTCCAGATAAGGTAATATTTTTAACGTAAGAATCTCTGAGAATCTGTCTTTGTGTAATAACTTAAGACATCCAGAAAGAATCATTTTAACACCTCCAGATAAGATAAAAGAAATTAACTTAGGAACTTTGGAGAATGTTGACCCCTCCCTCACCCCCACCCACCCACCCACCCACCCTTCTCACCAACACAAACACTCTCTTAACTTCCACCAACACCCACCAGAGTCGCGCGGGTTGCCCTCTCACACCTCAATCACGATTAAAACTTTCTACAACTTTCCCCCAGCCTACGACAACAAACTTTCTGGATCGCGGTACAAAGTTTACAGTTGGTTAGAGACTTTGGGATTGAGCAAAAGTTCCGGTTGGGGGAGGGGGGCCACTGACAAGGGGGTTTACGGTCCGGATGTAGAATTTAATGGTAAGTGATACAGATAGTGTGTGTGTGTGTGTGTGTGTGTGTGTGTGTGTGTGTAATAGTCTAAATTATACAAACCACACATTCACATACTCCACATATGCATCCTTCCCTTCATACCACACACACACACACACACACACACACCGCATTATAGTGTGTCTGGGTGTATGTCTGTTTGTCTGCATGTCTGTCTGTATCAATAAGTCTGTTTTTATGTATTTCTTTCAAATTTCTCTATCTATCTATCTATCTATCTATCTATCTATCTATCTATCTCTCTCTCCGTTATACTTTATTTCCCTATCTTCTATCCTCCCATTTTTACTGTCCTTCCCTTTCTCCCTTCCATCACCCTCTCATATTCTCCCTCCCTCTCCTTTCCTTTCTTTCTCTCCCTCCCTTACTCTCCCTCTCTCCCTTGATACACCAGGGAGAGTTAAACCAAACATACAGTTCCCTATGGTCGATATATCTGGGTAGTTGGAATTCCTGGCAGTAATTCCCGGGAACCGTAGAATGCGTCTGGAATGGCTGGGAATGGGGGAGATGAGGGTGAAAGACAGGGAGAGGGTGAGGGAGAGTAAGGGAGAG
>NW_024723891.1:5000-10000 GCF_018991925.1 Homarus americanus | reverse complement strand
TAAATAGATAGAAGTAATTAACCGAATATCGATAAGAAAACAGATAGATAAACAGATAGACAGATCAACAGAGAGACAACAGGTAAACAGAGGCAGCACAGCCTTATACACACCTGACCCTACCTCTTCCCTTATACACACCCGCCCCTACCTCTGATATTACCTTTAATTACTAATTGAGGAGTCCCCCTCCCCAGGTGAGAATACGAGAATCGATAAACAAAAATATTTATTTATGACAAAATTTAAACCAGAGACCGTCAGACAAACATACACACACACACACAAATCATACACACACACAATCATACACACACACAATCATATACACCCACACACACATACACACCCACACACAATCACACACCCACACACACACACACACACATACACACCCACACACAATCATACACACCCACACACACACCCACACACAATCATACACACACACAATCATATACACCACACACACACATACACACCCACACACAATCATACACACCCACACACACACACACACACACACCCACACACAATCATACACACCCACACACACACAATACACACACACACACACACCCACACACACTCACACACACACACATATTAAAGTAGGTGTTTAATGCACAAGACACATCACACATCAAAAGCAGACAAACCCACACACATAAATTAGTCTTTAATTGTCTCACTAGACCAATTAGGCTGATCTCATTAGGAACAATCGTCTCAATTATCATTAAAGAGACGCCTTCCTTGACCCAGTGTCCCCAAGGCAACTGGATACGTTTTCAGGTCTGGCAATATGTCACTAGTTATTGCAATATGTCACTAGTTCCTGCAATATGTCACTAGTTCTTGCAATATGTCACTAGTTATTGCAATATGTCACTAGTTCCTGCAATATGTCATTAATTCCTGCAATATGCCACTGGTTCCTGCAATATGTCACTAGTTCCTGCAATATGTCACTAGTTCTTGCAATATGTCACTAGTTCCTGCAATATGTCACTACTTCTTGCAATATGTCACTAATTCCTGCAATATGCCACTGGTTCCTGCAATATGTCACTACTCCTGCAATATGTCACTAGTTCTTGCAATATGTCACTAGTTCCTGCAATATGTCACTAGTTCTTGCAATATGTCACTAGTTCCTGCAATATGTCACTAGTTCCTGCAATATGTCACTAGTTCCTGCAATATGTCACTAGTTCCTGCAATATGTCACTAGTTCTTGCAATATGTCACTAGTTCTTGCAATATGTCACTAGTTCTGGAATATGTCACTAGTTCCTGCAATATGTCACTGCCTCAATGTCACTAGTTCCTGCAATATGCACTAGTTCCAATATGTCACTAGTTCTTGCAATATGTCACTAGTT
This sequence comes from Homarus americanus, assembly GCF_018991925.1. Classification (NCBI taxonomy): domain Eukaryota; kingdom Metazoa; phylum Arthropoda; class Malacostraca; order Decapoda; family Nephropidae; genus Homarus; species Homarus americanus. Next base: position 8,615 of record NW_024723891.1, on the reverse strand, counting down.
CTGCACATGTCACTAGTTCCTGCAATATGTCACTAGTTCCTGCAATATGTCACTAGTTCCTGCAATATGTCACTAGTTCCTGCAATATGTCACTAGTTCTTTACATGTCACTAGTTCCCAATATGTCACTAGTTCTTGCAATATGTCACTAGTTCCTGCAATATGTCATTAGTTCTTGCAATATGTCACTAGTTCCTGCATGTCACTAGTTCCTGCAATATGTCACTAGTTCCTGCAATATGTCACTAGTTCTTGCAATATGTCACTAGTTCCTGCAATATGTCACTATTCTTAATATGTCACTAGTTCCTGCAATATGTCACTAGTTCCTGCAATATGTCACTAGTTCTTGCAATATGTCACTAGTTTCTGCAATATGTCACTAGTTCCTGCAATATGTCACTAGTTCCTGCAATATGTCATTAGTCTTGCAATATGTCACTAGTTCCTGCAATATGTCACTAGTTCCGGTAATATGTCACTAGTTCCTGCAATATGTCACTAGTTCCTGCAATATGTCACTAGTTCTTGCAATATGTCACTAGTTCCTGCAATATGTCACTAGTTCTGCAAATGTCACTAGTTCCTGCAATATGTCACTAGTTCTTGCAATATGTCACTAGTTCCTGCAATATGTCATTAGGGAGAGGTAGCAAGAGGGGGGTATAGTTATCTAGGGTAATGGAGGAGGGAGGGAGGCAGAGTGGTCGTCTATGATGAGAGAGAGAGAGAGAGAGAGAGAGAGAGAGAGAGAGAGAGAGAGAGAGAGAGAGAGAGAGAGAGAGAGAGAGAGAGAGACTTATAAAGGTCACGTGAGCGTTGTTAATTAAAATTTCCCCACAGGTGCAGCAGGTAATGTTCGACGCAGTGTTATGTAACATGATAATATACATTACACTATAAATATGTAACACAGCGCTATACAGTGCAATATGATCATGTAATACAACGCTATACACTAAACTGTTGCTATGTAACAATGTATGAAAATATTAAGGTAAACAATTCCTTAATAAATAAATAAATATATATATATATATATATATATATATATATATATATATATATATGTAAAAATTTAAGTATCCCTAAACTCCACAAATAACACTGGCAGAGGAATTTTATACATCCATAAATACATAAGACGTGTTTTTTGTGTGTGTTTTTTACCGTTGTTCTCTGGCATAGAACCAACTGGCACCTGGCACTATGAGGAGAGTGCCAGCAGGTGCCAGCAGGTGCCAGCAGGGGCCAGCAGGACAGCAGGGGCCAGCAGGGGCCAGCAGGGCCAGCAGGGGCCAGCAGGGGCCAGCAGGGGCCAGCAGGGCCAGCAGGGGCCAGCAGAGCCAGCAGGGGCCAGCAGGGCCAGCAGGGGCCAGCAGGGCCAGCAGGGGCCAGCAGGTACAGCAGGGCAGCAGGGGGGGCCAGAGGGCAGCAGGGAAGGCGCAGGAGGCCAGCAGGGGCCAGCAGGGCCAGCAGGGGCCAGCAGGGGCCACTGTACACCAAAGCCTTCATCTGAATTCCACATTTTTTCTCCTACTTGGAAATGTTAAAACGCTACTCACTGATTTAAGCTACGGCACAAAGACGGATTCCCCAAAATTTGATAGATAGATAGATAGATAGATAGATAGATAGATAGACAGATAGGTAGATAGATAGATAGATAGATAGATAGATAGATAGACAGATGAATAGATGAATAGATAGATAGATAGATAGAGAGATAGAAAGATAGATAGAGATAGATAGATAGATAGATACAAAATAACTAAACAAATAATAATTTTTTTTTACCACTACCAGTACATGCACCACTTACTTCCTTCCTTCCTTCCTCCTCCCCCTCCTTTCCTTCCTTCCTTCCCTCCCCCCTCCCTTCCTTCCTTCCTTCCCGCCTTCCTTCCTTCCTTCTCCCCGACTTCTACGTGTGTGTGTATCGAGAATTAATGGAAATACTGTATTTTTCTTATCGATAAATGGAAGGGACTAATTTTTCTCTCTGCCTCCAAGCCTATTACGGCCATTGATGTGAGCTTATGGGAGGGGAAGTAGTCTGTGTCGGGGGGAGGCGTAAAGGGAGGGAAGGAGGGAGGAGAAGGAAGGAAGGAAGGAGAAAAATAAAGAGAGATAAATGCCATCCAAAAGTAATTCGAGAAAAAGAATACCAGAAAAATATTGTCTAAGGAGAGAGAGAGAGAGAGCGATGGGTGGAGGGGGGGTTCAAGGGGGCTCTTAAGTTCATATCAATGGCACCAGACCTTTAAATGTGTACTGAAGGGATTGAGAGAAAATGAATCGTACTAAAGGGATAACTATTGAAATCCTCTCCATTCTTCTACTTATTGTCGCAATGAGAACGAAAACGGGACAAAATATAATATAGATAAATTAAACCAAACACGAATATGATATAAATAAAAAAGATGACAGAAAGAAAAGAGAAAATATGGAGAATAAGACAAAAAGACAATACCTTGTGATTCAGAGCAAATTCAGCTAAAATTTGTCTTGCATCAGTCTGTTCCATGAATATTGAATACCAATAATGACAGACTGACACACACTCACCCAGTCTCCCCCAGACAAAGGTTTTTGGGTGATTGACGTCTGGTTTGTGACTCGCTGCCGGACGTACGATCATTGTTACAAATTCACTTGTAGTTTTAATTACAGATAAAAACTATCATCACAAATTCTAATGAACATAATTATATCATAGTTTTATCTGTATTATCAATATTATTAAAGATAAAGAGGATAAGAAGCATTTATCTACCAGTACAATATCTTCTTCATCAGTGTTTTAGTAATCCAATATAAGCTGTGGGATGGGTTACTGGGTTCTCCTCTTTTCTCCTTTCCTCCACAATTATCCACCCTGTGCTTCTTCTCTTGTTATTCTCTTCTCTCTCATATACCTTTTCAACCACCTATTCCACTTCTCCTGCTCACCTCACTGTACATTCTTCGTAACTCATCAGTATATGTTGTCTTAACTAACTACACTGAAGGGATGACTAAGTTTACCTAATGTTTGTGTACGATGGTGTGTGTGTGTGTGTGTGTGTGTGTGTGTGTGTGTGTGTGTGTGTGTGTGTGTGTGTGTTAGAAGACCAGCCAGCACTGACTCTGTGTATGTTTGATTCTTGTTCACCTCAAACTGTAGCTTACAAGGTATATACTAAACGTCTTTCTCTCTCTCTCTCTCTCTCTCTCTCTCTCTCTCTCTCAAATACCACAGTAGTTATCCTATTATGGTCGGTAGTAACAACATCTGATCCGGATTCTCAAAGATTCTAACGTTATTTTATTTTCCTGTAATTAAAAATATTATAACCCATATAGAGTAGAGTCTCAACGTAAGTGTGTCACCATTCTTTACCAGTGTCTTTGTGTTGCAGGTTATATAATGCTGTTATATAAGTTGTTTCCACGTTACCAATAATGAAGAAAATCCATCTTTATGTCACAACTTCAATAAATTAACTATATCACATTGTTACATCACTGCATAAGGTGGATCAAATTAACGCAAGACTTTATGATAATCCGCCTCTGTGTTAAGTAGATAGGATGTCATATTATTATCTAAAGGATGAAATATAACGTAGG